>NC_092636.1:5283096-5566401 GCF_039555335.1 Amphiura filiformis | reverse complement strand
GTGTTGAACAGATATGATGGTCGCTAGAATGCGCTTTGAAAATTGGCCGTGCGCTTTGAACTCAAAATGGGACCAAAACTCTAATTTTATATTGCGTTGGTCCTGTATGGACTACATCGTGTAGTATAGCTGCACTCACTACTTGGCAGTATAAAAGTCGATGACCATTGACCTCAATGGGGTATACAAGCTTATTCACGCACAACCAAGATCAATTACCCGGCTATTGTGAGTAGCCTTAGTCATGTCCCTCGACTAATTATTCGTCTCAAAGAGCTTCAAAGGTCTGAACCAAATGGCCAATCGTGGCTGTGGATTCAACCTACCATGGCGATTTCTGCCATGAAGATATAGGGTCGATGACACTGTGCGCCCTCAATTTTTTTTGAATTTCTACCTTTTGATTGTAATGGCCATTGGTGTACATAAATGCCCTGTGAAAGACTAAGCTAAGCCTGAAGTGCTTTAATCACAGTAAAATTTTTAAACATAAGGCCGGAGATCTCCGGTTTTATTCTGAGCTCACTGGTCGAGTGCTGGATAAACACATCGCCTGTGTCTGTACCATTGAATTTGAATCGGTGACATACCGTATAACTGTGTGCATATCGATATTCGTCTTACGTCTTGTTTAGTACATCACATCAGCTGCGCTAAGCTTTTGACTTTGACTTTGAAGATATACTTCACAACGCTTCCCAAGAAGCCAAGCGCTAAGGGATGTGAGGGTGCGGGTGGTTGATTACTCGCAGCGTTGTTTGTCTTTCTTAGGTGGCTTGTTACTTGGTCTTTGAAGGTTTCTGTTGCAGTAAAGTTGACTAGTTGTTCTGGTAAAGTATTCCACTCGCTGATGGTCTTGGGAATGAATTACTCCTTGTAACAACTCTTAGTGGCTTGCGGTCTGATGAATGCCTTAGTGTTATTTCTGCGAGTGTGGCAGGCGACTGGAGTGTGAAATTTTTGCGCCGGTATGGCGACCTGACCGGTGGTTATTTTCTGCATCAATGTAAGGCGGTTTGCCTGGCGACATAGCTGTAGCGTGTCCCATTGTAGGTTGACCAACATTTTTGACACACTACTTTTTATCTTTCGTAGCCTCTATAATACAAGCAAACCTCGCCGCCTTACGCTGCACTGACTCCAACTTTTGTATGAGTTCTTTTGTTGCTGGGTCCCAAACAGTACTACAGTACTCAAGGTGTGGGCGCACTAATGATTTATAAGCAGTGGCTTTATTAGCTCTGTAGTGTGCACAGGTGTAAGTTCCTGCGTACCACACCTAGAACTTTAGCAAGGTCGTTGACCGTGAGTATTAACTGGGACTCACAAGAGTGATGCTGACGAAATCCATGTTGTCTATCAGTAAAGGCCTTCAATAGTTATTTCGTTGAGCAGAGGAATCACCTCAGGTATCACACAAGAAACGCTGAAGATTACAAGATCTGTCTTACAAAAAAAGAGTTTGCTAACAAAACAATAAGAACCGCCGGGCCAAGAAAATGGCATTCGATTGACAGATGCGCCAAAACGGCTACATCAGTAAAACTCTTTAGATCCCAAATTAAAACAAACCTTATGGAAATGTACACTTAATAGTCTCTTAGTTTTGATTTACTTATTACAAGCCGACGTCAAACGTCGGCTTGTGCTGTCTCTTTCCAATTCTTCTTCTTTCTTCTTTCTTCTTTCTTCTTCTGGCAACCGCAATCAACTGCATCTAGCTCCGCAAGGGATTGACAGATTTCAACCAAACTTGACCCAAAAGACCACTGGGCTAGGCCAAACCTTCCATTTGACTTTGACCTTGCTGTGACCTTTGACCTAGCTATAACGGTCAAAAATGTGATGTCACAAAAAATGCTACTCCTTCCACAAATTTCATGCGATGAGGACATGGTTATATCATGTGACTCGACTTTAGTCGGTGTCTATAGGGTGTGCTCAGATAAGGGTCAAAGGTCATCAAGGGTCATTTCCGGTCAAAGTCTAAAAATATTCAAAAAATCACTGTCTTTACAAATTACATAGCAGAGAGTCGCCATTAGCACACATGCATTGCTACTAGCCAGGGTCTTTAGGATGCCTACAGTTTTGGGGTCAAAGGTCATTAAGGGGTTACTTCCGTCAAAAACCAAAATTATCAAAAATGTTCAAAAAATTTTTATCTCAAAATGTAAACAGACCAGAATAATATAACCAACATACATGAATTAGTGTTCCCTGATGTATGCATGGTATTTTTATTTTGGGGTCAAAGGTCATTAAGGGGTCACTTCCTGTTTTTAGCTGAATAACTTCAAGAATTTTTATCTCAAGAACTGAACATGTTAGAATTTTTTAATCAAAATTGGAACAATGCATTTTGTCGGTGTACATAAGATTTTTTTTCATTGAGGTCAAAGGTCATTAAGGGGTCAAAAGGTCAATCAAAATTTAAAAAATCAAAATCCATGTATAAGTTCGATTAAGCTGAAATTGACCAGGAATATTTCTTATGACATCCTAAGCACAATGCAAGAGCAGTTGACCCCATCCGTGACCCAGGGGTCAAGTTAGAGGGGTCAAATTGCGGCTTGTACTCAGCGTCTGTTGACTCTAGTTTTTATTTTTCTCCCTTTTAAAACAAAAAATCGATTAAAATTAACTGATCTCTTAGCATTTACTATATTCACAAAATGTCAGCTTTCTTTTGCGATATATGTGAGCATATGTTATGAAATCCTAATTTGTCTTACACTTATATTCTGCATGTTCTTTATTCATCATTTTTTCCTGCTTAGTTCGTTCTACATGAATGTATGAAAGAGGGTGGGGGGGTGTTTGTATGTATGTAATTGTATTTTATTAGACAAATTAAGAAACTTAGGCTAAGGTTAAGGGGGTGCTTGTTCAGGCCTTTTTGGCCTTCTGAGCATCTCCTCATTCAAATGTGTTGTTTTGCTGTTATTGTATTGTTGTATTTTGAATGAAATAAAGACTGATTGATTGATTGAGTAAGGATATGGTGTATGTTGAAATGCTGCATGATTTTACTGTGGAGAATATGTTCAAAAACTTACAGCATATAGGGGTCAATGACACAGGCCTATAATTTGAGGCTGAGGCTCGGTCCCCTTTTTTAAATATAGGGGAGATCAGGGTCTTAGCTAGCCACCCGTCTGGCCGTCATTTTAGACGTGGAGTTTGCTCCTGGGACGGGCAAAATTAATGCCTTTGACAGATGCTATATTATAAATTGTATGTTTTGAGAAGCTAATTGACTTTTTTAGTAGACCCAATTTGTAGAACAAGGCCATATCAACACATATTTGAACTCTTTGAACCCCCAATGGGCTATAGACGTCTGGTAAATGTTTTAAAGGTCAAATTAGGACAGCGGCAATTTTATTCAAATGACGGGCAACTCTCAATTTCTAGCTAAGACCCTGGGGAAGATGTTGGCTGTGACCCAGTCAGAAGGTAAGCCTGTAGTCAGCGATTTTTTGAAAATATGCTCTGTCATTGCCAATAATCATGATAATCATGATAATAATACAATCGGCGAGATTTACACACATTGTAAGCGCCCGTGTTCCAAAATGGGTTCCAAGATGGGCTTTAGTGCTGGAGACCTAAAACGAAAAGAGCACTAGCCTGGGCAGCTTTCTGGAAACCAGTAGCAAGCAGATGACTTCATCAGTTTGACGAGCAGGTTGCTGCATCCTTATTTACCGTGTGGTACATATAGTCATATACTCCCAATTTTTTTAATTTTTTTTGAAAGAAAAAGTACATGGCCAAATCAAACATTTAGGGGGTGGGCAGTTGGAAACTAATGATTCATTTCCATTTAATTAGTCTTTTAATTTTCATTTAATTGCAGATATTTTGGAGAGGAATCATAATAGGTTTAAAGTGACCAATTGAGTTTCTGACCACAAACCTGAGCCTGTATAATAATGGAGCCTGGATGAGGATAACAGAGGTAAACAATAAGATCAGTGACAAAAATGTAAAAAACACTGATATTAAATATTTTGTTTTTAATTTGGAAAAAAAAGCATTTTAAAGAGACATCTTACAAATTTATAATGAGGCCTTCTTCAGAGCAATGTTATTTTACAGACAAAATTGTTGCCCCTCCCCTGAGTCTCCCCAAATCCATTAACAATCTTACCCTTTGACCTATTTTGACCTCATACCTGTATCTCATTAATATGCATGACCATTGATTTGTTTACTCTAGTCCGACGAGTAGGACCTTTTTTTTCTAAGTTACCAGACTATACTCAGTTCAGACTATGATCACTATCTCACATGGCGTATTAAGTAAGACGAATCGCGAAAGTCCAGTGACCACGTTGCCCGACCCACAGGGGCGGTTAGTGGATTTTTGTGGTTAATCTTTCTTGAGCGATCAGAGTCGGAGTATAGTTGGCATACTAAGACAAAAAACAGGTCCTACTCCTACTCGTCGGACAAGTTTAATCCTCGTCTCCTTGGGACCGAGGAAGGGCTTGTGTGATATTTTATTAACTTGATTGAAGCATTTTAACATTTTGATCCCCTTGTGTGCCCTGTGAGTGTGACCTCAATAACTCAATTTGTTCAAGGGTGTCCTTGTGAATCTACACGTACACCCCTGGTTGTTTAAAAGCAACAAAATTGCATGAGTATGCAACTTCACAGTCATAGGGCCTTTTTCCTAGACTAGACTATAATGAATGAGCATAGACCAGGGTTCGGTTTTAGCCGGCAAAAACCTGTTTTTGCCAGTTTTTGCCTGGTAAACCGGTAAAAATGGCAAAAATTTGTATATAGTCACTCAAATATTGAAAAGTATTAGCTAGCTCATAAACAGGAACACAAAACTTTCATTCAACATTATTTTTTGTCTCATCAAGTCCTTAAAATGAAAAGTTATGAATTTGATATATATGCCACATTTCGGTTTTAAATGCACTTGAGCAATGAAAATGCATGCCTTTAATTTCTTAGTATGTCACTTATAATAACAAAATCTGGAAACTTAATCATTTGTTTTGAGAGGAAAAAACTGAACTATAAATCACTTTTTAGTTTTTGCCATTTTTGCTGCCAAAATAACTGATGCAAAGTCATTAACCTCATTCATAACCGTCACTTTTCACTTTTTTAATTCAATTTACGTCACATTTTCTTCTTTTAATTTGAAAACAGAACACAATTTTAACTTTATCTGTTGTTTTCCCTGTAAAAAATCGAATAGCCCATTATGGAAATACCGCTAGCGACCAATCACACTAGCACGCAATCGTGCAATTTCCAAATACGGCACCCAGCGTCCGCGTAAATTGTTTGAAAGCGTAACAAGTCACGTAACACGGTCATTGTAGAGCGCACTTTTAGCTACGTCACGAGACGCGGTCATTATACTTTTTCAATTACCTGCATTTGCGTCCGCGTATTTAAAAGTTATTATCTGTGATTGGATCGCACTTGCTGCGTATATTAATGAGGTTATGAATGATCATCTATCACTTGCAATTACTTGATTTGTTTCAGAATTTTGTTTATTTTACGCCCACAGACAGTCATACACGTTAGAAAGAACATTATTTGTAAATTTGTTTAAAATTGTATTGTTATTTTTAATGCAGGCTGCAGCTTCGTTAAGCGAGTCATACGTGTATGCAAGAAACTACGATATTGGCACTTCAACTCTGACAGTTCTCATGCTCACAAAAGAATTTCCACTTCCACACGAATCAAGTTTACACTGTCAATAATAGAGAAAAAACATTGTTCAAGGATTTACTAATTGCAAGGAGCATCATCATGGACCACCCAGGCAGTGGCTCACCAGCCAAGAAAGCGATGCTTGTACATGTCACGGGACATGTCAAAGGTTCATGGGCTATGAGCAAAGAATCGCAAAAAGAGAGCAAAAAGGAGATACTTCATCGCCATATGGACACATTTACCAAACAGTTTCAACAACAGTATGGAAACAACTTGAGCTGGGCAACATTGCCAGTTCTTATACTCACCAAGGTAGGATGGAGTAAACTGGAAGCTTATAAGGCCCGATGTTCAAGGCTAGTGGTGTAGTATACAAATACAACATGTTTTGAGGGGAAGTAGTCAAAACTACTGGTCCCTCGGTGTTGGATGATTTGACTACTTTCCGACGCGGCAGCGGAGGGAAGTAGTCAAATCATCCAACACCGAGGGACCAGTAGTTTTGACTACTTCCCCAAAATGGAACATGTTGTATTTGTTTTACTATACCTCATAAATATTTTCACTATCACGGTAAAATCGTAAACAAAAGTCAAAACACATATCAGTCAACGTGCCGGCTGGCATGGTAAATAAGCTTAATATTTTGCTTACCTGATTTTATTGGAGGATTTCTGCAGTTCAATCAAATTACATTTTGACCTATAGGCCCTATTATTTTAATTTTCTTTTTAACATTCCATAAATAACATTTTGTTTCATAAAAAGTCAAATTTGCGTGTTATTATCCATCGGTAATCTCGACAACATAACTGCAGCAGACGCCATTTTAACGATAAACGCATCTGCAGAATCACCGTTGTGTAGCATAACGCTACGTCTGAAGGAACGGTGACGCGCTGGGTCGAGACACCGTGTGGTAGTAGGCGTCATGGAAGTTTTTGCTACTTCCCAGCGTTAGCGTAATTGCACAGGCGCAGGGAAGTAGTCAAAATACCGTACTCGGACGCTGGCGTTATTAACCAATAAGATGTCTGGATTACCTAATAAATATTTATGAGGTATAGTAATGTGGGTCATCATATTGGGGGGTACCGACCATGATTGGGGGCACCGTGTCTGATTGGGGGGCACAAGCCATTTTTCTGCCATTTTCCCATGCACCTATGATGCTACGCCACTGTTCAAGGCTGTCACTAGGGGGATATTTTTAGTGCTAATGTTTTTTTGGAAAACATTCCTATTTCAGGCACAAAATACTATGTACAGCTTCTGTATGTTCGACCAAATTTAGTGTTAAGTGCAGGTCGTTAGCATAGAGTGATGGCTGTAGGCGACCCGTGCCAACCGGCATAGATACATTCCCTGTTAGGGTTCATTATTTTGAATGTGTAATGATATTATAATGAACCTTAATTTCAGGCACGTAGCAAGCGGGGGGACGGGGTGGACGAAGTCCATGGGCCCCGAGGGTTCAGGGGCCCCAAGCAAAAGAGAAAATGAAATAAGCATTGATTAAAGAGATGCTAAAAGGCAGGGCCGAATTTACCTGGGCAAGGCCAAAATTTGGAGGCCCCAAACTCACCGTGAGGAAGGCATGTGGAGCCTACTATAAGATCGACAGTGGTGGCAGAAGCATGGCAAATTAGAGCAAGTTAAGCATATGTTGTTCCAATCTTACGAGGATATTAATTTGCGCGCGAAATAATTTTCAATTTCAGACAATTTTTGGCCCAAAATGAAGGTGAATTTTGCTATGTAGGCCTATGATATGCACGAAGCGCGCAAAATTGTGCGATTTTTCCATATTTTGGTCCAAAACATGGTGTTGTTGGGCTAAAAGGAACATGCACAGGGCAATTTTGGGGCCCTCTGGCCCAATGGTAAATCCGGCCCTGCTAAGATAAAAGGGCCCCGCTCTGTTTCTTGTCCATGGGCCCCCGAGGCTTTTGCTACGCCCCTGCTTAATTTGATAAACAATTTCATGTTTTTCTCTGTCGGAAATATGAAATGTAACTTTCTTTTTTCTTTCAAGATCTATGAGTACTTGCCAATTTTGGATAAAGCCCATGCGGCAAAAACATGCAGACATTGGAACCAAACATACCACTTGCCAGAACTATGGCGCAAATTTGAATTCAATATCTCCAACTGTGATACATCTTATTTCAAAGGCACACCAAAGAGCCTTGTGAAACAAGTAAGTAGAATAAAGCCAGCAATAAGGCCAACAAAAAAAAGTTGTTTGTTTGTCCTCCACCGCCCGCTCCTCAGATTAAGGCCTGACCAATATTTTTTTTTTTTTTCAATTTTTTTTTTTTTGAAATAAAAATAAGTAAAATTCAATTTTTTTTTCAGATTTGGTTAGAGCTAGCTAGAGCTAAATACTAAGATCTTTCATGGTTGAAAGTAAAAAAGCCCCTCAAAAACATTTTGTGTCTTCAATATGCAAAATTATAACTTGTGTTCATGTCATAGTCTATTATTTTGAGTGATTTCAAAATACATTGGATTTGAAATCATTAAAAGACTATGACATGAACACAAATTATAGCTTTAACTTCATATTAAAGAAACAAAATGTTGGTTTTTTAAGTCACCATGAATGATTGTAGCAATTAACTCTAGCTATAGGTCCAGATATACGGCAAATCAAAAAAAAAAAAATTAAAAAAAAAAAAAATCCGCCTCCCGCCCGCATGTCCTGTTTCAAAGCTGTGGAGGACAAACAAACAATTATTTTTTTTTGGCCTAATTGATTGTCTTTCCGAACAACCAAATCAGGAAAAACTCAGGAGATTATAGTGGCCCAAGAGGTAATTATTTTTTGCCATTTGGGCATACAAGTGTCATGCATACAACATAAACCATTCAACTATAAACTTAGTTCATATTTTATACTTTTGAAAAGAAGTCTCTATTCTAGTAGAGGTAGTCATTTGAATTAGTCCACACCTTCCACACCCCCGTCTCCACATTTTCCGTCTCTAGCAGAGGTAGTCATTTGAATTAGTCCACACCCTCCACACCCCTGTCTCCACATTTTCCGTCTCTAGTAGAGGTAGTCATTTGAATTAGTCCACACCCTCCACACTCCCCGTCTCCACATTCTCCATCTCCACATTCTCTGTTTGAACATTCTCCGTCTCCACATTCTCCATCTCCACACCCTCCACACTCCCCGTCTCCACATTCTCCATCTCCACACCCTCCACACTCCCCGTCTCCACATTCTCCGTCTCTAATAAGTACTAGTCATTTGAGTTCGTCCATACCCTGATACAACTATGGTAAAGTCGAAATCTTTCTCATGGAATTTTGACAATTTGTTAGGAAAAACTTTTGATTGACTTTACGAGTGCAAAATATTACTTTGTTTCCTCTAGGTCCTGATGGAGCATTCCCAACATTTACGCTATGTTACCATCAAAGTTGACGGGCACCGTCAGTCAGCAGAAACAGCATGCGACATTCTCTCCTCGTTGGTGAAGTGTTCCCTAAAAACCCTGGAGCTGATGTCGACGGCCAAACCCAGCTGCAAGATGCTTAACCCCGACCAGTTTGTGTCAGCACTGGCGGTAGTGTTTGTCAATTCCGGCAGCCTGTCGTCTCTGGCGATTGATGAGACACCTGTAGATGATTCGTCCTTGGCTCTACTGGCCAAGGGTAACCAGGACACGCTGACCATGCTGCGTATGGATAGCTGCCCTCGTGTGTCACCAGAAGGTAAGCATAAGATTTGCATACAAATTGACCTTTCCAGTAATTCCTAATAAAAAACCTTTATGTTTTTACCCCTACATGTACATGTATATGTCATACATATGCACACATCTTGACTGCACAGTTAACTGCCCAGAGTTCATTGTGGGTTATATTCAGGCATCAGAAGTGGGATAATATAACTCAATGTTCTCCATTGACGAGCAATGAGTTGAACGGCATTTTGTTGGGTATTCCCATGATTTTACTTGCCATTTACATCATTGACAGTTCTAATCAGGCTTACCCAATATTTTGATTACAATATTGTAATCCCGTAAACGTTCGCCTAATGGCGCTATGCAGCGTTGGAAATAGCTGGTATCGCGTAGCAAAATGCTACACAATTTTGGAGTTGAGTAGTATTTTTAAGTAGACTTTAAGTGTACCAAGAGAAAAGTAATGAAAGCAAATTTTGCTACGCATAAAAAAATGCTTAATTCCAACACTGGCGCTATGGACTCCCTTGACATAACTGAAATTTTAGACACAAACTAAAAGTGTTCTCCCATAAAAATCCTACCAGCAATAAGGGCATTTTCCCATAATTCTTGTTGGGATTTTTAGAGGAGATAGCTCTCTATTTGTACATTAAATTTACCCCAAGGCAAAGGAGCCCAGGGGCGCCATTAGGCGAACGTTTAGGGTATATCAATTTGCTCATTTAACACACTTTTTTCCAAATCTGCTTTATTTCATCATTATAGGTATCATAGTGGTAGCAGACCAGTGCAGACAGCTTCATGAGCTGTGCATCGATTATACCCACCTTACTGATGAGCTCCTTACATCACTGTCCCGTGATGAGCACGTCAAACTCAAATACCTACGCATAAACATAGTCCTCAAGGAAATGCTTGCCGCCAACTACCAGCTACACAGTATCAGTAAGGAGAGCTGGCTGGCCCTTTCACGACACTCACCGAAGCTGCACTTGCTGATGTACTTCTACGTTCTCAACGATGAAAATTTTGATCCGTTTTTCCATTGCGAAGTACCGGCGACGCATCTGTTCTTTGGCCGCTCAGTTTCTAAAGATGTGATGAATCGAGTGGGGAGGTACTGCCCAAAGTTGCAGGAGTTGGTTGTGAGCGCAAATGGACATGATCCAATCGATGAAGAACTTATTCAGATTGCTAATAAGTGCCACAACTTGGAGTCGGTCGGGTTAGGAGAATGCCAGATTTCAAGCCAGGCATTGGTGCATTTCGCAAAGATTTGCGGGAAGCGACTCAAGCAGTTGTTTGTCTGCGAGGAAGTGCTCATTCCGGAAGACAATTACGATCTGGATCAGATGTCCGAAGAGGTGTCCGAGAGCATTGGGAGACCATGGTCTTTGGAGTTTATGCCATGCTGGTTTGATTAATTGATGTGTATGTGGCAGCTATTATGTGCACACCACACCAATCATTACCTACAGCACTTCATGCATGAATTTATGGCAGCCCATTTGATGTACCCTATTTGTTCGATTAGGCGAGCAAGTCATTTTACAGGGGTGGTTATTTTTACCTTTTTTTTTCTTAATTTAAGGGTAAAAATGCCTAAAAGCTAGTCATCCATTTCAGTGCAGTGTAACCTTTATTGGTGTTAGGGTGCAGACCACAACTGTCCATTTACGTACACACAAAGTAGAGGTCATGTTTCCAGTCAAAGACAAGTTACCTCTCGTTTGGAATCATCTTAAATTTTAGATCATCTTAAATGAAACCACAATATTAGCGATATAAAAAGGTGAGATTTTTGCTTGTTTACATCCGACTGCTAAACCATGTTTTGAGTTTTCACCTTGTGTGTTCATGCACAGATAGTAGTAAGCATCACTACATGATGCATTCTTGTATAGTAGGGCTGTCAACTCTCACGCATTGGCCGTTAGTCTCACGCATTGGGTCACTTTCTCACGGTCTCACGCCAAGGTAGTATAATCTCACGCCAAGGTAGTAAACCTCACGCAAAAAGCTGGAAAATGAGTAAAATCTCACGCATCGTCATGAATAATTTGTTGCTCCTACCCCCCGCTTTTCACATTCTCGGCGCCGTGGCTCAAATAATCATGGTACAAAATGAACATTGGAGTCGGCAAATCCCGGTACGTCTCTGTCTCACGCCAAGCAATTCCAAAAAGTTGACAGCCCTGTGTATAGTCACTCCAATGGCTGTTTTGCACAGGCATCATGTATTTAAAACCAGTTTATCCATGCATGAGGATGATAATAACATTATAGATGCATATCAAATTTTGACTTGCTCATTTGAATAGTGTAGCTAGAGACAAACTTGGCTACATGTATGCGTCACTTCAATAAATGCATGGTATGTTGTGTTAAGGGCTGGGGTATGAGCGTTTGGACAGTATTTATTTTGGGACATTAGAGCACATCAGACATATCGAATTGCATTCTGAATACTGAAGAATGTCCTTCTGATATCAAATAATTTTGATTTTTGAAATTACAAATTTAATACACATTTTATGGCAAATCATTAAAATTGATATTTTTGATATTTAACAGTACTCAAGTAAACTTTACAAATCTGATGATTTATACTTAAAGTGTATGTAGGTGGGATGAAAAGCCGACGATCAATTGAAAATTTTGACCTTTCAGTATTGGAGATATGGATTTTTTTCCCAAAACACACACAAAAAAAAAGGTCTTTTGGGAAAAAATCCATATCTTCAATATGAAAGGTCAAAATTTTCAATTGACCGTCGGCTTTTCCTCCCAGCTACATACACTTTAAGAATATATCATTAGATTTATATAATTTACTTGAGGACTGTTATATGTCAAAATTTGAAAAATATTACATTTTATAATTTGTCATAAAATTTGTATTATATTGTGATTTTCAAAAAATGAAAATTATTTGATATCAGAAAGACATGCTTCATATTCAGAATGCAATTCGATAGGTCTGAGGTGCTCTCATGTCCCACAAAAAATACTGTCGAAACGCAATAAACGCTCATTCTAGATCCCTTAAAAAAAAGAATATTCTCTGACAAACTTTGTAAACAGGGTATTACCTTGTAAGGGACCGTTCACAAACACTTGTTAGGTGGGCCTGATGCAAAAAGGGGGCCCTGAAAAATTTTGACCCTCCCAAGGGGGGGCCTGAAAAAAATGACCACAAATTTTCCTGGGAAAATTGAGTTTATATGTCATGTCTATGGGGTTGACCCTGAAATTTTTGAGGTCAAAAAGGGGGGGCCCGAAAAATTATCGATAAATTTTTTTTGCATCAGGCCCCCCCTAACAAGTGTTTGTGAACGGTCCCTAAGTGTTATAAAATGTAATTGAATATGACGGTGATAGAAAAGTTAATGTATTATTGTACCTATAGTATTCGGTAACAGTCAATTTGAAAAAGAAAAATTGGAGCGGAATTAATAAATGTTACTGTAGTATTTGGTGAGCATGTTATTATACTTATAGTATTTGGTAACAGTAAATTTGAAGAAAAATATTGGAGCGAAAATGAATAAATATTTGGTGAACATGTTATTATAGTATTTAGTAACAGTAAATTTGGAAAAGGAAATTAATTGGAGTGGAATTATTAAATGTTGATTGTTTGTGTGATCTTGTATTCAAATCAACTCATATCACCATTGAGGTCACTATTAAGGGCAGAGTAATGGGAGAGAACATGGACCTTTTCGAGCATCATTATTTCTGAATTGAATCTCCAAAGTATATAAAACTATACATTTTTGGAAAGGAAATGAGTCAAGGAATCCCATATGACGTCAGATTTTTCAAAAATCTCGAGTTTTGATAAAATCACAAAAAATCACTTTTTACCCCAATTTTTTGTGACAACTTAAAAAAAATCAGTTCGGAGTAAAAAAAAATCAGTTAGCTTTTAATGAAGAAGAGACATGAACTTAGGGAAGGTTTTTTTATTTTTTTGAAATTTGTCTCTTTTTTCGAAATAAAAAAAAAAACATGTGAAAAAAGCAATTTTGTCATTCTATTCAGCTAAAAATTGCACATAATGGTGTATATTTTTGTTTAAAACAAATATTTTGAAAAATGAGAAAACCTTCCCTAGACTTTGATGTACTCTAAACGATAGTGCAAAAAGTTTACCTTTTGCTTGCATATTTTTCGAGTTATCTTGTCACAAAAATCGTGCAATATTGTCAAAAGTGAACTATGAGAAATCGACGTTTTAGTAAAAAATGTCAAAATTATGCACAAAATGTCCTTATATTTTAAAACGGCAAGACTTTCACGCTTGTAAAAGCTGTACCTGGTGCATGGTCTTAATATGCATCTTTTGCAACAATGAATTTATAATGTCTGCTTTTAGTCCGCCAAAATTCAACATAATTAAAAAATCTAAGTGGCATTTTGACTGCAAATTTGTGTTTTGTTTACACCGCATTTGCGGCGTTAAAAACATACCGAATGCGCCTTGACTGCGTTGGACATACGGCAAGAGAGTTGCGCCACACGCTTGCCATGAATCGCGCTGCGTAATCACAATATTTCGCATTCAAGCATTTCTGACTCATTATTTCCGCCAATTTACTAAGCTGTCTTGAGCCATGTGACTTTTTAGAGTTGAAAAGAGTGAAATAAATCAAGCAAAAATACGAGTAAATTAGCAAGTTGTATTTTATCAGTTTCAAGTGAAAGAATACATCTTAGTGTTGATAAATATCAAGAAATCTCAAATTCGGGCGTGGACGAATGTGTCTTCCATTACTCTGGCCTTAAGTCAAGTCTTAAGGGGAAATGGAAATCTAATTAGAATTTACATATTTTGACCCTGTTATGGAAACTTTGTTTGCGAATTCCAAAATTATCCACACCTTTTTCCACTGTTTTGGTTGATCATTGTTGGATGATGATCTGGAAGGACTAAAACTATTGAAATTTGGTTGGAATAAATCTTCCTCCCGGGTGTGTGGTTTTCATATGGACCAAACTCACATTCAGAGCATGAATGTATTTTGTTATGACTCTTAAACATGTTAACCAACTTTGATAATGAAGGGTTCAGGCCAAAATATTGTATATCCAATATTAATGATTCATTAAATATGAATGATTTACACCTGACCAAGATACATTCCAATTTCTTTGACCCGATAAAGCAACATCATATAGTGCAAGGAGCCAGCTAATCCAAAAATATGTACCGTTATTTCCAGAATAAAAGCTGTGGCTTAGACGTTATTTTTGGAGCCGCCTAAGGTCAGTGCGGCTTAATACGTTGCAAGTTAATCTCTGAATCTTTATTTCCAAGATTTTTCAGACCTGTGGCTTTATACTCCATGCGACTTTTAGTCCAGAATTGACAGTATACAATTATACAGTGTCATATACCGGCTGCTTGGAACACACAAACGCTAACTCCAATAGCTGCTTGCAGCACAAGTGAGTTAACTGCCTTTGTTTAACCTTAGCAGTTAACCCTTTTGTGCACCAGGCAGCTAATGCAGTTAGTCTGTGTGTTCCAAGCAGCTGATATATTCTTTTATGTCAAAGCTCAGAAAGGTAAAGAATTTCCTTATTTGTGCAATTTATAGTAATTATATTTTGTATTATAATAAATATGTGTTAGTATCCACAGCAGCCAGTTTGGTTCCGCTCCCTCCACACAAACAGTCTGCCAATGATAACGAACAAGTTCTTTTTGATTGGCTAGCACTTTCCCCATGACGTCATCCAGCATCTGATTATTCAGCCAGGAGATCAACCCACTGGCAATCATGTTCCTGGATGTATCGCTTCTGATCAGGTTCTCATAGATTTTGCATTGTCGCCCTCTTAGCTAATCAGAAACGGCATATAAGTGGTCGTTGGGAGACTATTTGTGTGGAGGGAGCGTAACCAAACTGGCTGCGTAGGAGACTAAATATGTGTGTGTAATGGATAATGGGTAATGTATTCAATAGCATAACAGTATTACGCAGATAATGTGGAACAAATGTTGTGTGTGATAGAAAAGTATTAAAGTTACAATGCATAACAGATTCTTAAAAGGCACACAGTATTAATAGTTGTATACATTGTAATTATCATATCTTGCATGTTTTGTAAATGTTGAATTGATATATGCATCATGCTTCCATGTTATGTGACAGCAAGCATTTTTTATCATTTAAATAGTAAGTATGGTGTATGTCATGAAAAAAATATTTATCTACATATTGTATATTTTTAATGTAATTTCGCAGAGTCTTAAGGCCATGTAAAACAAAAAGTCTGTCTCTGAGTGCCATCTGGCCATAACTCAGAAATGAAATTGTGCAAATTTCCTCTCATTTCATGGATGTCTCAAATGTTGATAATTCTATTTGTTTGTATCTATCTATTTGTTTCATAGTAGTCTTTGCTGTGGATAATTATATTGAGGATCCAATAAGTATGTATGACTACCATATATGGGGACCCAAAAAACCCTAAGAAAAAGTGGCCTTAAAAACAAAAAATAAAATCTCACAAAGCACTTGCCGTATTGTCTGTAATAAACGCCAGGAGGAGTTGCATTTACAGAGTATACAGGTATGCAGAGATGCCACTAGCTTTGTAATAAATACAAATACATACAAAAGTAATGTATGGTTACCATTTAAATATGAGTTTGTAGTGAGCATGAATTAAACAAAACTTTTTGTCAACTCAATTACTTTCTAAGAGGAAAAATAATATTTTATTTTAAAAGTGATCGAATTGTAAATAGAAATTGAAATTAAGTAAATTTATTTTGGATACTGATACATAAGAGAAACAATTTATCAAATTGTGGTTAAATTATTCTATTATATTACCCCATGGTCCTAATATGGCTATGGTAAACGGGTGGAGTAAGATAAATACATAAAAGAACCGTCATAGGGAATTAATTACGGTACCCCATGCCCCTAATATGGTAAAAGGGTGGAGTAAGGTATATACATAGAACTGTCAGAGGGAATTGTAATTATAGCTATTAAGGGCTCTGGTAGCTACGTTTGGGCAGTATTTTTTGTGGGACATGTGAGCACATCAGACATAACAAATTGCATTCTGAATACGAAGAATGGCGTGATGATATCAAATATTTTTGATTTTTTGAAATTTGCGATATAATATACATTTTTATGGCAAATGATTAAAAATTGATATTTTTGATATTTAACAATCCTCAAAGTAAACTTTATAAATCTCTAAATATGTACTTAAAAGTATATGTAGCTGGGATGAAAAGCCGACAATCAATTGAAAATGTTGACCTTTCATATTGAAAATATGGATTTTTTTCCCCCAAAACACAAAATAAATCCCAGTTACATACACTTTTTAAAGTACATATCATTAGATTTATAAAGTTTGCTTTGAGGACTGTTAAGTATCAAAAAATATAAAAATCTCAAATTTTAATAATTTGTCATACAATTTGTGTACACTCTGCTCACACAAAAAAGGCCTAAAAAATTGTTTGATTGGCGTAACCCGAACGACCCGAAAGACCCTATACTTTTTTTCTTATTTTTTTGCAAAAAATGAATAAAAAAATTTAAAAAGATTTTTAAAATCAAAAAAGATTTAAAATTTAAAAAAAAGATCAAAAAAGATTTAAAATTAAAAAAAAAAAAAAAAATCGTGATTTTCAGCTTAAAATGCGTGTAAAAAAATTATTTAAAAAAAATGCAGACCGATCTACCCTAATTTTTTTTTTTCATGTTACGCCAATCAAACAATTTTTTTAGGTCTAATACTAGTCAAACAGGTATGAACTTTCTTTGTGGTGTCACTGTCAAGTGCTGTATTTGTGTATATTTAATGCACAATTTTAGTATAGAAATTATTGAAAATGTGAATATGTGTACAGCTGCAAGTGATGTGCATACTAATTGACAGTATTTGAAACAAAGATCTAAATAATGTGTGAGATATAATTGTTGCGAATGCACTGAGTTAATGTCAAATTTCAATATGGAAGGAATTCAGTTTTGATGTTGCTGACTTTTTGTGGAAATATTGCACCATTATTTTGTGACTCCTGCCAGATTAAAGAACATAAATGCTGATGTATAAATGCTGAATACAAATACTACATGGTTAAGGGGGGAAAATGGGGCAAAATAAACTGCTCAAATAAAAAAAAGTCCGCAGTCATATAACCCGTCCTACACCAAAACCTGATCTTGTTATGACAATTTGATTGATACGGTTGTGTGCAGAATCTTGTTAGCTCCAATCTGATACCAAATTTGCTACCAAACACTCAAACGTGACAAAGATTGATGCCAGTTTATGGCATTTGGTGCATTTTCAAAAGTTGCAAATCAAAATGAAGCACACGGTCAAAATTGCTTAGCATGGCAATGTGGTCAAGCTTGCTTGCCCACGATGGGTCCATGTCGACTATCCCAAGTGCGCGCTTTATTCAATTGTTAATTTAAAATGCATGGATTGCTACAGTGCTTTACTGATGAACACTAGGGCACGATGCGATCGATATGACCTAGCAGTTGTTTCGGGCTATGTCAATGGTCGCGCTCTGCCATTCTCCTCTACAGTCCGCGTGGTCCGTTTTTAATTTGCAACTTTTGAAAATGCACCAAATTTCATATACTGGTATCAATCTCTGTGAATTTAGAGTTTTCGGCAGCAAATTTGGTATCAAATTGCAGCTAACATGATTTTGAACACGACCTTTTCAATCATATTGTCATAACAAGATCAGGTATTTGTGTAGGACGGGTTACATGACTGCGGACTTTCTTTATTTGAGCGGTTTATTTTCCCCCAAGGTCCTGGCTACGGGCCTATCAGTCGCCACAAACCCAGAGGATGTGGGATGATAAGCCTATAGCCAATACCAAGGGGGAAATAGTTTGACCTATTTCCCTGGTATAAATCATGTATTTATTTTATTACACCTCTAACAAATTTATGAGCTTATGGTGCCAATTATTGTACGAAAATGGCAGAAATTATTAACCGGCTATTAGTCTGTTAACGATAGATCAGGTGATGGTAGCTGATTATTTTTTGTTGTGTCGGACATGATTGACCAATCAATTGGCAGCATTACCTCATGAATATGCAACATGTGTAATAATATTTAAATAGTAAGTATGGAGTATGTCATGGAAAAAAATATTTATCTACATATTGTATATTTTTAAATGTAATTTCACAGTGTCTTAAAGCCGTAATGATGTTGAATTGGTTATTGTATGTGTAACTTGATTTATGCCTTGTAAAATATTTGGTGTGTGAATTTGGATATAATATATCAAATGGAATATATATTTTGAAATTATGCCTATATCATGATTAAACTGTTTAAAAGTTTGATGTAAAAAGTGCTGGCTGTATTATAGTGATTGCATACATGAAGTGTTCTTTTACTCTCACTTTGAAATCACCTGAATCTTTGGACCAGTTCACCAGTTGGCTATTTTTATGGCCATATGTCTAGCTTTTGCCTGACAGCTTCCTTGAGAATCCCACACAGTACGGGCCAAGTTTTTCCATCCCATATAATGTATACTATGGTGACCATGACACTGCACCACCTCATTGGTCCGATGGCTGTCAAGAAGATTCCCAATGAAGTAGATGTGCCTTTAGCCAGTGGCGTAAGCAAGAGGGGCCTGTAAGAAGTCCCCCTGTGGATACTGGCCACCCTGATATTTACAGATTTTTAGGCCTTTTTTTAAACAATTTTTGTCAAATTTTGCCCCCCCCCCCCTCCCTGAACGATGCATGTATCCCCAAATAAATGCTGCTGCCTGCTGCCTTTAGCATGGATGGTGCCTAACATAACACCGGTGTACATTATGGATCATGAGCCTGGTTGTTTCTTTTGTGCCTTAAGCACATTTGACTTGATCTCTTTGCCTTCAGTGGAAGTAAGAGCTCTTGGAAAAAGGAATGAGGGGAAATAAAATCAAAGGGAAAGAAAAATGCTTTGTATCAAGGGTAATGGATATGCTTTAGGGATTGGATCATTCCCCATTATGTTATGTCAGTATGTATGTAATAAGAGTTGACTTGTGACGCCATAATGGATTGTTTTCATGGCATTTCTCAATGATCACATAAACACTGTACCTTTTTTGTCTTTGAAACAACACATGTAACAAGGCGGTTCTCGAACCACGAGTCTCGCCTGCTTTTGCAACCGCCTGCTTTCGCGATTACTTTCAGTGGAAGTAAATGAATTTAGAACCGCCTGCTTTCATGATTACTTTTGATAGAAGTAAATGAACCTGCAACAACCCATGGTGAACCCGAAATGACCTTCCAAAAATTTGGCTCTAAATGTTGCCTGTACCCACAAAGTTTCATGCCAATACGACAGTTTTTACTAATTTGACCTCATATGACCCCTGGTGATCCCGAAATGATCTCCCAACAACTTGGCTTTAAATGTTGACTGTACCCACCAAGTTTCATGCCCATACGACAGTTTTACTAATTTGACCTCAGATGACCCCTGGTGACCCCGAAATGATCTTCCAAAAATGTGGCTTGAAATGTTGACTGTACCCACCAAGTTTCATGCCCATACGACAGTTTTACTAATTTGACCTCGGATGACCCCTGGTGACCCCGAAATGATCCTCCCCAAATTTGGCTTTAAATGTTGACTGTACCCACCAAGTTTCATGCCCATACGACAGTTATTACTAATTTGACCTCAGATGACCCCTGGTGACCCCGAAATGATCTTCCAAAAATTTGGCTTTAATTGTTGACTGTACACACCAAGTTTCATGCCCATACAACAGTTATTACTAATTTGACCTTTGGTGACCTCGAAATGACCTTCCAAAAATTTGGCTTTAAATGTTGACTGTACCCACCAAGTTTCATGCCCATACAACAGTTTTGACTAATTTGACCTCAGATGACCTCTGGTAAATTTGGCTTTAAATGCTGTACCCACCAAGTTTCATGCCCATACGACAATTTTTACTAATTTGACCTCAGATGACCCCTGGTGACCTCAAAATGACCTTCCAAAGATTTGGCTTTAAATGTTGACTGTACCCACCAAGTTTCATGCCCATACGACAGTTTTTACTAATTTGACCTCAGATGACCTCTGGTGACCTCGAAATGACCTTCCAAAAAAATTTGGCTTTAAATGTTGACTGTACCCACCAAGTTTCATGCCCATACGACAGTTTTTACTAATTTGACCTCAGATGACCTCTGGTGACCTCGAAATGACCTTCCAAAAATTTGGCTTTAAATGTTGACTGCATCCACCAGGTTTCATACCCATACGACAGTTTTACTAATTTGACCTAAGATGACCCCTGGATGACCTCAGTGACCTTGAACCACTAACCAATACAAACTGGTTCTGTCTCGGGTCAAGGTGCACCCACCCACCAAGTTTGAGGAATGTGCGACTCCTAGTCTCCGAGAAAATAGGGGAAGGCAAACTTTAACCAAAACTTTAACCAAATTTGTCACATACACACACACACACACATGCATGCACACACATACATACACACATACGGAAAAGTGATTATATAGTCTCCTGCCTTATCAGGCGAGACAAAAATTACATCACACACATCATTAGCATAAAGCCAATAGACTATGGACACTGCAAAAGTACAAGGTGCATATGGCTAGTTTTAGGCAGGAATAAACACTAGATCCTCAGTTTGCTTTTGGTAAAATATGAGCTTTGCCATTAAACTTAGGTGGAAATGGGACGTCTGGGAACTTCAACAACTTTAGGGCTTGAATGGAAGCAACATTATTCTGCAAAAATGGTGAAAATGAAAAAGCAGTTATTACAATTTCCTTAATGACATTGATTATCTCCAAAATGAAACAGATTAAAATATAATGACTGGTAACATGTGAGAGCTGGTACTCAGTACGACGATAACTCGTGCAAATCAAACAATAATCTGAGCATGCGTAGGTGGGATAACCGACACAACATACTGGAAATGCACGAAAATTGCAAAATTCCATGTAAATAGGGCCTAAAATATTACAAAATGCTATGAAAATTTTAATTTTAATATTCATATGAAATACATTTCTCATTCAAACGATGGCCTCTCTTTCTGTACCACTACTTTTTATATAAATGTAACAATAGTAGAATAACAGCTATATTTTAATCACAGATTCAAATAACTTCTAGGGAGACTCCCGTTTTAATGTTTAGGGATTAGTCAACAGAACTGGCAAGAAAACTTAAATTTCCATGTTAGCTATTGTTGGCAATATCAAAATGTTTATAGAAAGAAAAACATTGTTTTTTGTCAAAAATAAAACATATTTGACCATGCATTTTAAATAAACTAAAACCTTTACAGCCCAACAAACATGGTTTATTGAACTGGAAATTTGTGTTCTATAACTGTTCCAAAAGGCAGTATTCTCTATACTTTAATTCCCGAGAAAATAAAAAATATACAACAATACCTCTTTTCAGCCTCTTATTTCCCTTAACAAAAACGATTCATTTTCAGCAGTTGACTCTAGACCATTGATTTTATCCTAATGCTGTTACGCAATCATGTGTGTGATATAATTTTTATATGTGTTGTTTGAAAGACAAAGGTACAGTGTTTATGTAATCATTGAGAAATGCCATGAAAACAATCCACATATGGTGTCACACATCAACTCTTATAACATACTGACCGACCCTCGTAGCAGCTTCTTTCAGGTAGAGGTACTGTCAGGTACATGTGATATTATAGCCTTCTGTGTCATTATGTGTCATAATTTCATATTCGGGCAAGGAGGACAATTTGTCTGTTGACAAATGACCTCTCAAAACAGTTCTGGTTACCCAAACACTGAAGTATCAGAAGGATTAATAGAATGATCCGCACTGCATGAATAGGGGATTAGAAAGCTGTGAAGTATTTCCATGTGCTTCTTTTGTCCAGTTAACCATCAACATTTAGAAGCAAAACACTGTTTAGGCCCAGAACAGGATATGTCAAAAAGTGAATATTTTGTTCTGGGACAGAATTATTTGGACTAGATCAAGGCATCCGTATCAACATCGGCTAAAATACTTGAAATGAGGAAACGTGCAAAAGAGTGATATTAGGGGCTGTGCTGATGGGGGTAGTTTTGGGACATACGCACTTTGTACAAGAAGTGGAGAGGGTAGGAAGTCTCCAAAGAGTCAAAAAAGAAAGTAATTCACCTTGCTATCAATGTATTTGTGAAAGACATTTTTGCCAGTTTATAATATTTGGTTTGATTGTAAAAATAAAAAGGGAAAAATTACTAATGTGTCAATTGTTCTTTTTAGCAGTTGAGCCATTGCAAGTATTTGCAAAAGTCAAAATTTGAAGACAAGTTGTATGGTGTATTTACTGGAACCTGGTAAGTGATATATGTCAAGGCAATAAATAGGATTTTTCACTGGTTCCTTTTACAGCAAATAAACAAAAACAACAAAATTTTGTTCATTTCACAAACTTGAATTAAATCATACTGGAACTTTACATCTTGCTACATGGTGTCTGATACCATTCATCAGACAACTGACCAGCTAGACTGGTCATGTGGTGTCATATGATACGGATCTTCTTGATGGCCCAGTCCTATGTGTGACATGACCAGCCCAGCAGGGCAGTTGCTTGATTTAGTCTATGTAGCAAGTTGTAAAAGAAAGTTCCAGTAAAAGATTCAAATCAAAATTTTGTGATATTCAGGGTTCCCGCACCTTGAAGCCTTTAAAGTTCAAGGACTTTTCAAGGTCTAAACGCACGATTTTCAAGGACTTACCACAACACAAAAATCATGATACAGCTCTCCATGCGGCACGTAGTAAGTGACAGCTCCTCTGCACTCCCAAATTTTGTCGAAATTCCAATTTCCAATGACTTTTAAGGCCTTGAAAAGGTGTTTTCAAATTCAAGGACTGCAGGAACCCTAGATTTTGACATTTGCATGACTGAGAATATTCATTATTTTGTTCATTTGTTTCACACAAATTTTAAATTAAGCCTTTTCAAGGGAGAAGTCACTCGAGTCATAGGTATGTGGAGGAGCATTTTCAAGGGGAGAAGTCGCTATATGAATGGCAGGCATGTGAAATGCACAAATAGCGTGCTAAAAGCTTCAAGATACCCTAATGGACCCATAAAAAGAAAAAAAGACCCTGGAGGTCACGTAAATAGTAAAGAGATACCTTGGGCCTAATGGACAAGAAAAAAGACCTTTGTTGGCCCGTATAGTAAAGCAAAGAAAATATGCCTTAATTACAAGGTATCTTTTCTTTACCATTTACGGGCCCCTGTGGTCCCTTTTCTTTGCTTTTACTGCCCCATAGTAAAGCATGTTTTCTTCACTTTTTACGGGCACCCTAGGGCCCCAGGGTAACGCACCCGGTTACCCCCAATCCCCCACCCCCCTTGGTGGCACTGCAGTTGACTTCCATACACCCCCTATGGAAGACATGACCTTAATCTTCCACACATTTCAAATGAGAGTCACCCAGTCAGGTAACCCCATTTGAAATTCACACCCCTGAAGTGATAGATTGAGGTCATGTCTTCCATAGGGGGATATGGATTTCAACTGGAATAGCCCATTATGTTTCCAATTCTGTTCCAAATTTTCTTGTCTAAAAAAAAGGAAAACGGTTACACTTTATTTAGGTAGTACTTGTTTTTTGTTCCATTTACGTTTATTTTTTAACTTCTAACACATACATGATACATCATTTGTGTGGCATAAGCTTAACAAATAACAACTATACAGTTTTACAAGAAATAGAGACCTGATCATTATTTATCTGTTTTAAAAGTTATTTTAAAACATTAACGCTATTAATGTTCAAAACGCTTTGTTGATCTTTGGCACATGTGAATAGTATGCCTAATTAGGCCTACAATTTGAATTTCTCCTTCATAATATTTGGTACATTTCCACACATCAGTATAAACTGATCTGTCTAAGAAATATGAGCCTATTTTTTTATCAAATAAACAAAACAAAGTAAATAAAGGAGAGAAATATCTCATCATATGTTTTCTTTTATACAAAAAGTTTTGCCACTTTAAATAGTTTTTGCAACGAGAAATATAAATCCATGTTATTATCAAAAATGTCCATATAAATACATCAGAAAAGCGAACACTCACATTTTGCTATGAAATACACAAATGTTTTATACACATGTGAAACAGAATAATGCAGCATATGAATAAAGCAACCAACTTTAGAATATGCATTACATTATATACCTCATACATTTCGGTCTTCTCGACCCCCGGGCTGAGAGCAAAATTGTACAATTGATTTGTTGGGAGTGGCCTTTCTTTCCTTGTTCTTTTTCCTCAATCCTGTTTCTTTCTTTTCTCTTCACATAGACCAGCATGCTTATATAAGCTTTTAAGGCTTGGCTTTAAGCATTTTGCTTGAGCCTGGTCCCATCAGGACCCAAGCGTGTGTCCACCCAGACTGACCAGTTAAACAAACAAATGTAGTTCATTTTGACAACATTTTAAAAATAGCTTACATAATACCCACACTTTTAATCAGACGACAGGAATCAATCTATAACAGTCGGCAATAAAAGGGGGAAATTTCTCGAGTAAATTTACAGGACATATCACACCATGGGTGCAGACATACATGTATTAGCATTATGGAATGTGACCCTGCACACAGCGGGTGGTCTACCAATGTATTTGAATACAAAGAATTTGTATTTTGAAGCAAAATAAGTTACTTGTCGCAAGTTAATAATGTTATAAGAGTTTCCTTAGATAAATATTTTTTCCGTAGGTAGATATTTTTGAAATTACATTTTGATGATATTGTGAATAAATTAGGATTACTGAAAAGAAATTTAATTTGCTATGCACAAATTTCTACTGAAATTGCGGCCAATAATATTATTCTACTTCAAAATGACTAAGAATTGAATATTGAGGTCAACGTCGAGGATCAGCAATCAGGCTGAAGGTTACACTCACATTGATAAACATTGGTCATGTGTTCATTAAATTTACTTGAGACAATTATCTCTGTATTGCTGACTGCATGTATAAGGTATATACCGGTAGCCCTGCAATAGTAGATTTATGAACTGGAAATGGATTATGGTATCGCACATTCCAGTCGACCTTCAAGTTGAGCGTACTTTTGCTTTGGGTGACTTGTATGAATCCAATTTGAGTTGAGACTATCCCATTCCACAATTTTTTCGCCTCCAAACTAAGGTTATCCAACCATTGGGCCTACTTTGGTAAATGCACATATCATATATTACCATCACCAGCAACTTTGTCATGGTGGAGGTACAGCCGATATGTGTATGTATATACAGCGTGTCCCAAAAGTTACTTTTAAAACATTGTGAATTTGCCATATCTCAAATATTTCCTACTTCATACCAAAATGGAGAACATATTCACATAGATTGATCTTTTAGAATTATTCTGATACCAAAAACAGCATTATTGATGACTCATTGACCTTATTGTGCGACTGTACATATGTGTGTATCAAACCCACAAAAGCAAGCTTTTGTGGGTCTGTTCTTTGGTCAAGCACATGAATGATGTGCTTCCCTCAACAATAGAGTTGGTTCACTCACTGCACACGCTAAATTTAGGTATGAACATTCATGGATTACATGGCCTAGCGTAAAGCGTGACTGCTGTTTCAGATTATAATTAGGATGTATTGACAATATTAAACTTAACTTCAAAACAGTTGAAGTGATGAATTTCCTTTAAATCAACGGATTCAGATTCTTTGCTGAGACAAAGTCGGACAAACTTACTCCAGCAAAGTTTAGGGAACATTTTAATGCAAATTATGCATCCAGCCGAAATGCAATCCAGCAACTAGTGCAGGAATTCCTATCAACTGGATCTGTTCGTAATCTACCTCGGGCAGGACGTGGAAGAACAGGAAGATCGGCTACAAACATCGATGTCATATGAAGAGTGGTGGCGAAAAGCCCAAGACGATCAGTAACTCGACTTTCAATGGAGAACAACGTACCGCGTACAACTGTTCATCGAATCCTCAGAAAAGATCTTAAGCAGTTTCCACATAAAATCCAGATAAAACAGAAAATGAAGATTATGCATTGAAAACAAACAAACAATCAAACAAACATAGCAAAATTAAACAAAAAAGATTTGAAAACGATAATACGTTATATCGTGTTATCACGTCTTAAATGACGAGACTTATTTTGCGTTTATAAAAGTGGGTTTCACGGTACGGTAGATATCCGTTAATTTCATACCAAAGGGTCATGACCACATAGGCATGTTTGGTATCATAACATTTCTAAAAGAATTATCTACATACTGTGCAATTTTTGTAACAACACTATTAACACAACGCAAGTTATGGCCAATTCACAATGTTAAGTTACTTTTGGGACACCCTGTACAAGTGAAGTCAAAGAATGAATTCTGGCACTAACTTGTGAATTCGCTCTATTCAGCAACATAAACATGCCTGCAATAAGTTCCATCAATACCATATCATTGGTAGCGTTTACGGATATGTGGTTCAAATTGTGTTTCTTGAGCAAAGGTATTATGATGGCAGATTTCAGAGGATCAAGGACCACTTATCTGAGCCAACTTCCAGTTGAAATCCATACACCCCCTATTGAAGACACAACCTTAATCTCACACACAGGGAGTGTAGATTTCAAAAGGCGCCAGCCATTCAGGTAAACCCATTTGAAATTCACACTCCCTGTGTGGGAGATAAGGTTATGCTTTCCATAGGGGGTGTATGGATTTCAACTGGAATAGCCCATGACACTGTTTGGGCAGCTGTTTTAAGGGGGTACTACACCCCTGGCCAATTTTGTGCCTATTTTTGCATTTTTCTCAAAATTATAGCGCATTGGTGACAAGTAAGATAGGGGCAAGGACTACAACTACTGCACTGAAAATTCAGCAACTCAAGGCAAGTAGTTATTGCTTTATTGATCAAATATTGGTTTTCCCTATTTTTGACTGTAACTCCACAACTGTTGTCTGTGCTGCAATAAAATTTCCAGTGCAATAGTCGTAGTCCTGCCCCTATAATGTACATATCTTACTTGTCACCAATGCGCTATAATTTTTGAGAAAAATGCAAAAATAGGCACAAAATTGGGCAGGGGTGTAGTACCCCCTTAAAATCTTAACATTTGGTAACAGAAAAAATGGCCATATGTCGGAATTAACAACAACAACAGCATCATATACCGACCAGAACCTGTTCCATTAAACTGCCTGGAATTTGTGGGTAACTATATTGGAAATGATGTGCATGTCATTGCCAATATGTAGAGTACATTTCACTCTAACATGTCACATATGATGACAAAGGACATTTGTCATATTTTCTCAATACCACTTTCAATTATGTGCCAGAAAAACCCATACTCCCATCATTGAATCAGCTAGTTTCAAACATTGTTGACAATCACAGCCAAAATTGCCAGCGATTTGAGGTCACATCTGCTTCCAATATTGATGCCAGTATGTCAGCCACAGCTAATTAATGTTAATGCAACACTTTCCTGATTCATAAAAAAGGGTGCACAAAAATTCTATGCTGATGCCGACAGTCATTATCTAAGCAGTAAGTTCCACTGTGTAACTCCTTGTTAATTGGCGTAGTTCTTGTAGACTGTAGTCTTCTGGCATGGGGAGTTTACCAATGTGTGGAGCCAGGAGACGTGACGGAATGCTGATATCGGGTAAGGAGTCACCAGGACTAAGACCCTGCTGCTGTAAAAGACAAAAAACAAACCAAAATGTATAAATCAATCATTATTTTGAGATGAACTTGAATATTGAAGGGTGGATTTTTTTCAAAAACATGCCAGCGGAGAACCCATCCCAGGGCCTTCCAGAAAGCTCAAATCCTGGTCCAAATGAATGTGGAACTGATAATATGCTGTGATGATTCATCAACATGCAAGCAAATGAACATATAATACATATCTTTTTCAAACGTATACCACCCAGTATGGAATACTTTTAGCATCATTTGTGATGCGATCAAGCAAAATCAGTCGGAACTCAGAAATATTGATTTTGAGATATAGCCAAACAAAGGAATTATTTCCTTTTGTTTCCTGTTGTTTTGGAAACTCTTTATTACTTATATCTTTGAAACTGGTTGTTCAATTTAAATAGGGTTTTCTGCAAAATGCAGCTGTGTAAATGTTTTTTACTCTCAGATAAGAAACTGAAAATTTATCATTTCCGAGTTCCGACTGATTTTGCTTGATCACATCACACTTGCAGATAATATGCACAAGTATATTGTGCAAATTCTCCATGCCAAAAGCTGTTGACTAAAATGTTTATTGAAAATTTTGAATGACAGACACAACATCTTGCATTTTGATTTAAGAAAAGTCAAAATGCTAACCTAAATCTGAGATTTTAAAGCCTGTATGGATAAGGGACTGTTGCGTTATTGACCCGAAAGACCTGCCCGGGACGACCCGGGACGAAACAAGCTTAGCTACCCGATGAAATTCAAAGACCGGACGGAAGAAGCATGACCATGATGACCCCGAGATCGATCGTGTATTCAAACAGCAATTTGCGGTGGCCAATTTCAAGTGCTTTGCTGAAGTGGGCAATTAGTTTGGTCACCGATTACATTGATCGTAACTGGAGTACTGGACTAGTTTTTTTTATAAACCATGTTATTGATTTAGAGAAACGATTCCTGATTAAACTGTCTTAAATTACTATTTCCTTAATTTATAATAAATAAAATAATACAACATTTAAATCACGAGAAGTATTATAATATGCCTATCATGCTTTATGGACAATCCTGCCCAAGCTATATAAACATTTATTCGATTAAACTTTTGCAACAAGCAAGACAAGGATAAACATGTTTTAGCTGTATAATAAAACATAAAGCTGTATTTCATTCAAAAAGCTTTAATTTTGTTCCAAAATTTACAGTTTTATCTATATGTTTTGACGTAAAAGAACTGGATGCAAACATGTTATCTCTTTTGACGGTAATGCGTATTATGCATTTATCAAGCACGTTTGCGGACATATTTTTACTGCTTGACACAATTTTGCATCTATTCAAGATGGTGGATTTCTCGAAATATGTGATGTATTTTTCTGAAAAAATTCCTTCCTTTCTCAAACTCTTTGCAACTTTCCACTCATCTGATCATCTTTGTATGTGACGGAGGCAATGCTGATTATGAAGGTATAATTATGTAAGTTTCTTGCTTTTACTTTTTTTAAATTGCGAGACAAAACTCCCCCCAAAAAATGTTTTCATAAAGTTGTTTTGACCATGTCGCAATCATCGAGCTACGTATGTACGCATCATTTTTATTCATTTTATACCTGTCTGTTCATGTGTGTATCTTTTCATTTGCTTATTTATTTTAATTCATTAATTTATCTATCTGTTTACTTATCTTTGCCCCAACTTACCCATTTATTGATCTATCCGATTTATTTGCATGAATATCCATCTCAATATCTGACCATTTATATATTTATTTGCTTGTTTAACTCTTTACATTTATTTGTTTACTTATTTATTTAATATTCATCTATCATATCCATTTTTCATTTCAATATTTAAGCAGTTTCATGTTTTTTATTCATTAATTCATTTTTATTTTGACATATTTATTTATTTATCTTTAGTGTCATATTGAATTTTAATTTTGCTTTCGTTTAGGCCTAGTTTATATTTCATTATAATCTGTTATAGTTTAAATCAGATAATAGACTCAGATGTATATGACATTTTAAACTTTAATTTTAATATTGTATCGTTGAGCCCCGGGGTTGAGCCATGAGGAAAAATAATTTTATTTAAAAGTAGCATGCACTTTAAGAAAATCGTGTTTTTATATAACTTGGTTGTGATCGGGGTTGTGATTCGAGAGCCTGATTTGCAACAGTGTAGCCAGCCTTTTAGAGTGAAGTAGAACAGCCAAATATTCGTCCCATTTGCCATTTTTAGTAATTTTAACGACATTTTTCTCTTTGGTGTTCCCATTTTATCCCTGAACATTTTCTGGGGGTTTATATACCTCCGGCTCCCCCTGGCTACACCACTGCTGATTTGGCTCAGATCCAAAATATAGCGTGCTACCAGTATACATTTTGAGTTATTAATTTGCGTGTAGGCCTACTAGTTTTTTAGCCAAAATTAAAAACATATAGGCCTACTATTTTCCAAACAGATCGAATAGTTCTTAAGAAAATATGTCAATACTGCTGAAGGTTTTTTACTCTACTTTTGACTTTTTGACTATAGAATTAATAAAACTTTATTTTTTTTAGATTGTGTAAAAATGTTTTATCGTTGTTTTCGTCAGGAGTTTTCCCCGCGCTATGTATTGATAGCAATTTCGGCCCCATATTTTACGTGGTATAACACCAATTATGTCAGTAAAAATAAAAATGAAACGAAAGATGACACTTATTATAAAATTAATGATGAAATTTAATAAAATGTTTCGTATAATTATTTTATTATAATAGTCATAGACCCTGCAGCCTATTCAGCAATCATCGATCAGAATCAAACATTTGACAGCGAAATGCTATTACATGCGGTCAGCTTCCTTTTGTGTTGTGATAAGTGGTTTTGAGAAGTTATTACCAATTATAACAATAGCATCTAGTACCGGCAAATTACAAGATCGATTCTCACGGCGGGCGGTCGTGATGCTCATCTCAATTATCTGGTTTATGAATGACCTTTTCATTCTTCAGTGATTCAAGGGGACGATGATGTAAAGAACACGGCCCGATTATGTATTAGTCTACCTTGATCGTCCGACCCGGAAAAAAATTTGCGGGTCAATAACGCAACAGTCCCTAAGTTTTGTAATGACAAAACATATCTTACCTGAAGTTTGAGCACAATCTTCATCATATTGCCAGTTCTTTTGGAAATCTGTGACTGACATAACCGGTCCTTTGCAGTGATGCACTGAAGATTTCCCACACGGTTACACAGTGACGCTATGTCTGGGTGTAGTTTCTCCAGCTCGTATATGGTGGTACTGCCTTGCACCAACGACTGCACTTTCTGTAATATAAGCCGTTGTAAAAATTGTGTCAATGTAAGCATCATTGACAAGACATATTCATTTTATTCATGAGCTACTAAATACAGTGTTAACACAAAATCTGTAAAACAAAATTACCAATAGCACAAAATGTTTTTAAGTCCCAAGCATATTTTTTATACAATAAAAAGACCTGATGACACAAAATCCTGCTAACACAAACTAAAATCTGAAACCCTGACAATTTTGTCTTAACGAAGCTGCACTACAACATGCATTTCAACTCAGACATGCCAACTTTGAAATCCAGAATTCCGTACTCAGATGAACAAAAATCCGTATTTTGCACCCTAAAACCGTATTTTTTAAATATGTACCTTTTGCATGCCTGCCAACCCCAGAAACCCCCAAAGTAGAACACATAATTGTGAGGGAGCACTTGTGCGACCGAGCACGTAACAGCCAGAGTCCACGGGCCCACCCTACGAATTTGCAATCAAATTTGGCAATACCAAACATCCATTCCATCAAAGTAATAAATCAATACAGAAAGATGCTTCCTTTACGAGTTATCACTCATTGAAAGTGCTACTTTGCTATACTTTAAGTCGCATATTTCCTTAATTACATAATTGATCAAGCTGTTTGTCGGATATGTGATGCACAGTTGAAAAGTAATTATTAAAAGATTTGGTTACCTCAGTCGACCTTTGACCTTGTATGTGACCTTTGACCTCACAAAATTGGATAAAGTGTGTAGACCAAACAAATTGATATATTTCTGGAAACATTGGGTTTTGTTACTTCTAATGTTGTTAGAAGCATGTTTTGTTAAAAAAAGTTTGTTCAAGTTCAGAAAATCATTGATCATCATCATCTGAATCATCATCATTGTAGTATCAGTCGGTAGGCCTAACATCGGGTTTTGTTCATGTTTTCAAAAAAAAATTAATCTGTTTAATGCCAATGTCAATTAGAAGACTATACTGGGTATAGCAGTTGTCTATGCATGGTTAAAGAAAAATATTAAAAATATTAATGTACCACTGCTGCACCATATTTGAGAAAACAAAGTCGGAAAGCATCTTGCATGCTTATTCTTTTGCAGACCTAAATAGTTAACTAAATACATCCAGAAGACATACTGGGTAACATGTGTAGCAGTTAGATGAAGATGCTAAATAAAAAATATTAATGTGCATGAAAAATCCGCAAGTCAGGAGAAAATATTTCTTTAATGTGCATGCATCGTGCGAAAGTCGGAAGTTAAAGGAGGTCGGAAACCTTCTTGTAAGCTTATTCTTTTGTACCAATAGAGCTAAATAGTTAACTAAATACCTTCAGAAGACATAGCATTTAGGTGGTTAATAAAAAATATTACTGTGCATGAAAAATCTGCAAGTCAAAAGAAAATTATTTTGGAAACCATCGTGTAGGCCTATTAATATTTCTTTAATGTGCATGCATGGTGCGAAAGTCGGAAGTAAAAGGAGGTTGGAAACCTTGTGTGCTTATTCTTTTGCACCAAAGAGCTAAATAGTTAACTAAATACCTTCAGAAGACATAGCATTTAGGTGGTTAATAAAAAATATTACTGTGCATGACAAATCTGCAAGTCAGAAGAAAATTATTTCGGAAACCATCTTGTAGGCCTATAAATATTTCTTTAATGTGCATGCATGGTGCGAAAGTCGGAAGTAAAAGGAGGTCGAAACCTTTTTGTATGCTTATTCTTTTGCACCAAAGAGCTAAATAGTTAACTAAATACCTTCAGAAGACATAGCATTTAGGTGGTTAATAAAAAATATTGATGTACATGAAAAATCTGTAAGTCAGAAGACAATTATTTCGGAAAGCATCTTGTATGCCTATTAAACAATAATTTTTTAATGTGCATGCATCATCGAAAGTCGAGAGAAAAATGATGTAGGCAACCACTTTAACAGACCAAGAAAGTGGTCAAATGATACCAGTAATTCAGTCGGTAGTCTAATCTTGCAGCTGTTTATCTTTTTAAGACACATCATTTTATTATTTTGGTCAAAATTCTGGAATTCCGTATTTTTTTTGGGGTGACCGTACTACCGTATTTTTCACGTTTTACCGTACAAAATACGGTGAAACCGTACTAGTTGGCATGTCTGTCAACTGCTCTCAAAATTGACAAAGCCTTTTGCTTTTGCATTGTGCTACATTTTGTGAAAACTCAATATTTGTTTGTTTGACAGCTCACAGGCACTACCAGCCAAATTATCAGCTTCTTAAAAACTATAGTAATTGCTTACAAAGAAGGCTATATCATGTATTGAGCCAATCAAAGACATGGTAAGAATAGTTAGTTGGGTTTATGAGAATTCAGGGACTGTCTTTTGGAATTTGCAGGAGAGTATTAAATACCATTCAAGGAGAGCAGTTTTAGAGCATTTACAATAGAATGTAAGGAGAGATGGGTTAACCAAGGAGAGCTATAAATCACTCTCCTATATCAGATTTAAGGAGAGCAGTAGAGAGTGATTGCTCTCGCACTCCTCAAAAGACAGTCCCTGAGAATTTAGCTTCAATTGCTTAGAAATCTAAGGCTTTGTTTTGATTGATCACTCATATATATATTATGCAATTACCCAATCAGGATCCCTGTAAGAAAGGCAGTAGTAATCACAACCAAGTGTTTGTTAATAACATGGAATTGCCTTGGATTGCCTACCCTTTCACAATCTATGGGGATGATTAACATCATAATTTAAGGCTATGACTTATTGGTCAAAGGTTGGAAAAATCATGAATGATAATATTATATGACAATATAACATAAAGGGATATGATAATGATACTCTTCCAACATAAATACAGTGGCAAAAACTTGCCCACTTGACTGTCTTCAAACTTTGGGGACCAATGTCTGATCCCTGAGGCACACCAGTGGTAATCTTAATTCTTACCTGTTCCATGTTAATGAAATCTAAATACACCTGACCATTGGTGTCCCAGTCTTGTATTGTAATGCTACGATCATCTGGGGCAAGCTCTGACAACATCCCTTTGAGATATTCATAGTTTTCTGAAACAAAACAAGTCAAGGTTCATCTATGTTATTGTAAGTTAAATGTATTAATTTAAGCAAAATTACAAAAAATATGCCAATATATAAGACATTTTACAGAATCATGGGCAAAATATTATTTCTTGGACAACTTAAAGAAAAGACAATAACAGAACAATACATCGGCTGACTACTGCAACAACTCTTTTGAACCATGAATTATATTTGTTATTTTTAAACAACTAATTTATTGGATAATGTCTTCCGTTGCTTCTCGGTTTCTCCTCTTTCTTAACATTGTTTCTTGCTTCCCATCTTAATTTTATTCTTTGATGTTTCAATATTCTTTTAGTTACAAAGGACTACTCCAGTTTAAATCCATACCCCCCCCCCCCCAATGGAAAACATGACCTTAATCATCCACACAGGGGGTGTGAACTCCATTTGAAATCCACACCCCTGTGTGGGAGATTCATTAAGCTCATGTCTTCCATAGGGGGTGTATGGATTTCAACTGGAATAGCCCATTGCAGACATATTATGTAACAAATTTAAAGGAGGATGGTCAGACCTACAACCTCATCACCACTTTTTCTTCAAATTATATAGATTTTGGTATCTATTTGTCTCATTGATTCTGTGAATTGTTGGAGGTAAATGATGTTTTATTAGGTGATGGTAAACCAGCTGTGGCTATATTGGGTCAACCCAATTTTTCAGACAGTATCATATGGGCTTTCAAGTGCACATTCTTGACTCCCATATCTAAAGGGGTTTGAAATACGGGCATGAAACTCCAAGAAGGTATGTGGGGGCCAAGGTCATGGTAATAGCGTGTGATCAAATAAGACCATCCTCCTTTAATACGAATACCCCCCTGACAGACTTACCATTAATGACTGCATCAGCAGCAAGATGTTGTATGATAACAGAATGACTATCATTCCAGTGACCAGCCTTCAACAGATGCCAAGCACGGTCATGATGCCGGACCTCATACAGAGCCCGTAAAGCCTAAGAAACAAAGACATAGTAGAGATAGAAATGTGTTAATGAGGGTTCACTACTCCTGCACAACAAGTCAGTTTTACCTTCCCAGCACTACATATACCAGTCAGTACCCATTTACACACCTGGGTGGGGAAAGGCAATACAAGTAAACAACATTGTCTTTGTACATTACACACACATATCGAGCTAACTTGAAATTCTTCTAGACAAGAATATACTCTTCCCATTGTCCCTGTTTACCTTCATGAAAATTTGGGGATCTGATCCTGGCTGTGAAGGTCATTCTAGATGCAAGCTGATTAGGGTACTGCACAGAATACATTACTGCATCCCTGAATGGTGCTGAAATGGTTTAATGGGCACTGTAGTCAGTGGCTTTCTGCGATGCACAATTATCTTATGTAGTTATAATTCAGTGTCATTTTTTAATTGATCAAAACCACACTGCCCCTACCTTGGCTTCATGTATCCATGCAACGGGCATATTGAGTCTATGAATCAAGAACTGTTCCTTGGCTGCGTTCTCCTCACTGCGTAAAAGACTACACTGACGACTCAACACTTCACGTACAGCATGCTCACGCCTGCAAATGATGATGACAAAATCAAAGTGTATTATCACAGGTGCTTTAATTTTCAGTGTTTCCAGTAAGTTTTTATGTCTATAGAGGGTGGAACAACACCTCAGGTCTTGCATCTTGGTTTTTGCTATAGACGAATCCAACGAGCCAAGTCATGGTCGGGATTTGGTCGGCCATATTTGGTTCCCCGCATGCACCTAACAGGTGTTGTGAGTGCCCAATTGAGTAGATTAAACCCGCTTAAAATTCTATGTTAGATTATTTTGTGTTGTAAACTGTCATCATTCTTTTGTCTATGTGTAACACGGGTGATAGAATGCAGTTTAAAAAACCCTTCAAGGCCGCATCATTTCACATTTTAGGTGAGATGGCTGGGTCCCTGTCGCGGCTATGGCTGCCATTGAGGAGTAGGAATGTGTGAAATTGGATTCGTCTATACCTACACTAGCGTTCAGAAAAGAATAAAACTCTATTGCTCTGAACATCGCAAATGCCCTGTTAATGAGCAACATAAGTAGGGCTTCGCTCTACACTGACCAACGCTTTGACTCCTAATTGGCCAAACAAATTACCAGTCGGTTGTTATAAGTCTGAGGCAATCGAACTAGCCAATCAGAACCCCACTTCAGTGTTTAATCTGTGCACACTCTCAAAATGTAAACAAGAGTGCACAAGAGGAAACAAACAAGTCTTTAGTTCCATGTTTACACGTTGCAGTAAATAATAACAAAACAAGGCTTTCAAAATTATACTATATAACCCTCTACAATGTGTGCACAAAATGCACTATAACTTTATTAATCTTACAAGACATGTTCAAGAAATGCCAACCTACCTTTCGTTATTGGGTATATGCAGCAGTACCAATATAGCCCAGTGCCATAGTCCTAATGCCTCTAGTTGTGACGCATAGCTGATATGTAGACGTGTCAAGTAATACTCCGATATGTGAGAATAGCCAACAGCTTGTAAAACTTGCAAAACATGCCAACTACAAGTAATAAAAGAAATGATTTCATAAAATCAATTAATTTCCCTGTGTTAATGCAATATTTCTGACATATTTTGACCCCTCCCTCCCCTCAAAATAGCAAATCAGCATTTAGTTTTCACTTTTGGAAATATTCCCTTTACATATCAAACCAATATAATGAGGTAATGAATGGAAATAGCTGTATTATACCAACAGCATTGTCACCATATCTTAGATTTGGTCACAATAGAGTGTATGCAATAACCAATTTGCACACTGCAATATTATTGAAATCAAGAATTTTGAGAAATTGAGGGATTCCATTTCAGAAAATGTTACAAAATGTCTTTATTTAAAAAAGAGATTATGTATTATTTAAAGCGGTACTTTGATTACCAACAATTCTAACTGTTCTACCAAAATAATATCAGAATAGCTTATATATTATGAGTCCAGTTAGGTGGTCTTTTAGAAAGAATTAAATATCAACGTACCTTAGTCTATAATCTAGCTGATAGCCAGAATGTGTAGTAGGTGCCAACACTCTCTCTAACCTATGACCCCTATTGCTGTACAACTTAAGCAGATGATAGCACATGTCCCTCACAACAAATTCACGATCTCCAACTCCATCCCCTTCTTCTGACATCATCATAGACTCCTCATCAGCGGTGTCGTCTAAGTCTCCATAGAGACCGGGATTATTCTCCATGTAAGGTGGACGTGGTGGTTTACAGTAATTACCAACACTTGTATGACCTTTGAACCCATTTTCATATTCCTGGAGGGCATCTGAGATGGAAGCTACTGGGGTGCATAAATGCCTGTTGAGTATACAAAAAGGCCGTAAGTTACTTAGTTACTACAGTTATATGCGGCCCATACATGTTCAATTTGATTTATCAATATCAAAGACCCAAGATCATGTAGATACAAGAGTAGATACTAATCTATCATTGTACATGCACAATGGTAGATTTTGTATCCACGCCTGCATCTAGGGTCTCCAATATTAATCAATAAAAATTGATCGTGTGTGGGCCACATTAAATACAACCCAGCAGAGATTCTGCCCTTGTGTGGCACCACTCAAGGTTCCAGGTTCAAGCCCAGGTTGTTCCCAGATGACTTTACATGAATTTGGTTTCCAGTCCATACTCCTATTCCTGTTTCCTGGGATTTATTCCCTTAGTACATTGATCTGCCTTGTATACCATATTGAATGTGCCTAAGGTATTGGAAAATGTTGCCCCCACCCCCAGACTTTGCAGGCAACAGCTGAAAAATATGGTACAATACAGATTTACCAGTATCTTTATGCACAACACAGATAACCATATGGCATCAGAACCCATGCATGGTAAATCATACACTTCAACACTGTCAACTCACACATATACATTCTCCAAGGCTCTATCTTCCATGAACTAAACTTGCCAAAATAGAAACTTTTCAAGAAGATTCTTTTCAGATCTTTTAAGATCGACTAGTCTTCTTGAAAAATTAAAATTTGGCACATATTTATCTCTCCTACTTCAAGTAATACATACATCCCCTCAACAATACTCACCATAAATGAACAGCTAATGCCCTCTTCCAATCTAATGTTTGACATGTATTTATCGTTCCTATTGAGGATGACCAGACCAACTGGCCTGCAAGTAATGTATACATCCCCTCAACAATACTCACCATAAATGAACAGCTAATGCCCTCTTCCAATCTAATGTTTGACATGTATTTATCGTTTCTATTGAGGATGACCAGACCAACTGGCCTTCAAGTAATGCATATATCCCCTAATCACTACTCACCATAAATGAACAGCTAATGCCCTCTTCCAGTCTAATGTTTGACATGTATTTATCGTTCCTATTGAGGATGACCAGACCAACTGGCCTTCAAGTAATGCATACATCCCCTCAACACTACTCACCATAAATGAACAGCTAATGCCCTCTTCCAATCTAATGTTTGACATGTATTTATCGTTCCTATTGAGGATGACCAGACCAACTGGCCTGCAAGTAATACATACATCCCCTAATCACTACTCACCATAAATGAACAGCTAATGCCCTCTTCCAATCTAATGTTTGACATGTATTTATCGTTCCTATTGAGGATGACCAGACCAACTGGCCTGCAAGTAATACATACATCCCCTAATCACTACTCACCATAAATGAACAGCTAATGCCCTCTTCCAATCTAATGTTTGACATGTATTTACCGTTCCTATTGAGGATGACCAGACCAACTGGCCTGCAAGTAATACATACATCCCCTCAACAATACTCACCATAAATGAACAGCTAATGCCCTCTTCCAATCTAATGTTTGACATGTATTTATCGTTCCTATTGAGGATGACCAGACCAACTGGCCTGCAAGTAATACATACATCCCCTAATCACTACTCACCATAAATGAACAGCTAATGCCCTCTTCCAATCTAATGTTTGACATGTATTTATCGTTCCTATTGAGGATGACCAGACCAACTGGCCTTCAAGTAATGCATATATCCCCTAATCACTACTCACCATAAATGAACAGCTAATGCCCTCTTCCAATCTAATGTTTGACATGTATTTATCGTTCCTATTGAGGATGACCAGACCAACTGGCCTTCAAGTAATGCATACATCCCCTCAACAATACTCACCATAAATGAACAGCTAATGCCCTCTTCCAATCTAATGTTTGACATGTATTTATCGTTCCTATTGAGGATGACCAGACCAACTGGCCTTCAAGTAATACATACATCCCCTCAACAATACTCACCATAAATGAACAGCTAATGCCCTCTTCCAATCTAATGTTTGACATGTATTTACCGTTCCTATTGAGGATGACCAGACCAACTGGCCTGCAAGTAATACATACATCCCCTCAACAATACTCACCATAAATGAACAGCTAATGCCCTCTTCCAATCTAATGTTTGACATGTATTTATTGTTCCTATTGAGGATGACCAGACCAACTGGCCTTCAAGTAATACATACATCCCCTCAACAATACTCACCATAAATGAACAGCTAATGCCCTCTTCCAATCTAATGATTGACATGTATTTATCGTTCCTATTGAGGATGACCAGACCAACTGGCCTTCAAGTAATGCATACATCCCTCAACAATACTCACCATAAATGAACAGCTAATGCCCTCTTCCAATCTAATGTTTGACATGTATTTACCGTTCCTATTGAGGATGACCAGACCAACTGGCCTTCAAGTAATGCATACATCCCCTCAACAATACTCACCATAAATGAACAGCTAATGCCCTCTTCCAATCTAATGTTTGACATGTATTTATTGTTCCTATTGAGGATGACCAGACCAACTGGCCTTCAAGTAATACATACATCCCTCAACAATACTCACCATAAATGAACAGCTAATGCCCTCTTCCAATCTAATGATTGACATGTATTTATCGTTCCTATTGAGGATGACCAGACCAACTGGCCTTCAAGTAATACATACATCCCCTCAACAATACTCACCATAAATGAACAGCTAATGCCCTCTTCCAATCTAATGATTGACATGTATTTATCGTTCCTATTGAGGATGACCAGACCAACTGGCCTTCAAGTAATGCATACATCCCCTCAACAATACTCACCATAAATGAACAGCGAATGCCCTCTTCCAATCTAATGTTTGACATGTATTTATCGTTCCTATTGAGGATGACCAGACCAACTGGCCTTCAAGTAATGCATATATCCCCTAATCACTACTCACCATAAATGAACAGCTAATGCCCTCTTCCAATCTAATGATTGACATGTATTTATCGTTCCTATTGAGGATGACCAGACCAACTGGCCTTCAAGTAATGCATACATCCCCTCAACAATACTCACCATAAATGAACAGCTAATGCCCTCTTCCAATCTAATGTTTGACATGTATTTATCGTTCCTATTGAGGATGACCAGACCAACTGGCCTTCAAGTATTACATACATCCCCTAATCACTACTCACCATAAATGAACAGCTAATGCCCTCTTCCAATCTAATGTTTGACATGTATTTATTGTTCCTATTGAGGATGACCAGACCAACTGGCCTGCAAGTAATGCATACATCCCCTCAACACTACTCACCATAAATGAACAGCTAATGCCCTCTTCCAATCTAATGATTGACATGTATTTATCGTTCCTATTGAGGATGACCAGACCAACTGGCCTTCAAGAATGACACGGCGCCCCCCGAGATCTCACCATAAATGAACAGCTAATGCCCTCTTCCAATCTAATGTTTGACATGTATTTATCGTTCCTATTGAGGATGACCAGACCAACTGGCCTGCAAGTAATGCATACATCCCCTCAACACTACTCACCATAAATGAACAGCTAATGCCCTCTTCCAATCTAATGATTGACATGTATTTATCGTTCCTATTGAGGATGACCAGACCAACTGGCCTTCAAGTAATACATATATCCCCTCAACAATACTCACCATAAATGAACAGCTAATGCCCTCTTCCAATCTAATGTTTGACATGTATTTATCGTTCCTATTGAGGATGACCAGACCAACTGGCCTTCAAGTAATGCATATATCCCCTAATCACTACTCACCATAAATGAACAGCTAATGCCCTCTTCCAATCTAATGTTTGACATGTATTTATCGTTCCTATTGAGGATGACCAGACCAACTGGCCTGCAAGTAATGCATAAATTCTCAAATACTGTGGTGCCACAAACTGATCAGCCTGGTGAAAGAAAACAAACAGTAAAAAAATAATGTCAATAACAACAGCATCATTAATGGACATCAAAGCGTCATAACCAAAGTTGGGCAATTTTTATATATTTTTCAGTATATTATAAAACATTAAGTAATGAAGAAATAAGATGGCATATATGCTAACTGCAGAAGCAATTACTATGTGAGGATTGGAAACAAGTGATACAAAAACAAGACATAGTGATTTAAATGACTTTATGAGAATCAGCAAGCTGACGAGGACGAGAAAAAGAATCGGAACTCAGTGGGGAACCCCATGCCTCAAAATTATCAGTCATAAGTTATACCACAGCATGCACTACCTGAGTTCAATCAATCAATTATATTTATTTCCAATAAAATTAATTAATTTCCATCAAAACTCATGTAAACTGAGTTCACAGCTGTACACAGGTAATCTCGTCTAGTCACGATTGCCAACTCTCTCACTGTGTCTTAGCAGCCAATTACATTACATTACATTAATGATGAAATGAGGCGACCTATATGCTGCAGCAATTAAAGTGAAATACATGGCAGTGTGTGGCTGTTGCCTGGCTTGATCTGCATCAATGTGACTTTATGACTTGTACAGCTTTGAAGGTGTCATGATTATCAAGCCCAAGCTATACTACATCATGCTATCTCAGTCTACTGCAACTGCCCCCCCCCCTCCCCGACTTCACTTGGGACAGGTGGTGGAGGGTTGAGTGCTTTGGTCGTTTTGTTTCGTTTACACAAGAGGTTACTTATACCAACATGCCAAGTTCATGCTCCTACTTTAACTCTATTAATCTTTGCTTCAAAATTTATTTGATGACCAATTGACACACTTTGCTTGATTACAGCACACATTGTATGACATAAAAAAAACAGCTACTTACCTTGATCTCAAACCAATCGCTAAGTTGCTTGGTAACCAATTGTCGTACCTCATGACTACACCCAGCTTGAGCCAATAAGAGAGCTAATCTGTGATCACCTGACTTTTGAGCAGCTCTTGCAGCTTCACTGATTTGTTGACCACTCATTAGGGAGAAGACTGCTTCTGCATGCCCCAGATCCTGTCAAAATATCAGGTGTTATTAGAGTAGATGTGAAATCTTTTAAGTCTGTTCATACCAAACAGGCAAATTTTCATAATCCTATATGTACGGCCAAAAAAGGTTTGTCTGCAAAAGTTTGTCTGCATTTTCAGTTTGTTCCCCAACACTGAATAGTGTGGGTTGGAGGGAAGGATGTATGACTGTTGAAGATCCAACTTCAATGATGATTAACAAAGAAGCATTGGTTAAGTTCAACAAATGATGTTGGTGTTGCAACAAAATTTTAACAGGCAGATTGTAGATACATATTGAGCTGCTTAGTTTAAAATAAGCCGTACAAAACCCAGTCTACATGTACATATCGGACTTAAAGATCCGTATCGGACTTAAAGATCTGCATGTTTTTTAATGATGGAAATAAAATAAATATTCTAATTACCTTGAATTTTGAGTTACTGACTTCCACCTGTACCCTGTTGTGCGCAGTAGCAGCCAACCAGCGAGAGAATGCTTCACGTCTGGCTTTGCGGTATGGGTAACCTTCACGGTCTAGATCTGTCAACAAATAAAAGTAGTGACAAATTAAATACACCATTGTGTAAATCAATTATATTTGACTTAATCATTAGCTTGGAATAGATCACAAGACTATTATGTGACCTGCTCTCACAAAATGAGCTTAAAGTTGCAAGTTTATAGACCTTTCAATTGTTGAGTTGCTGTTCTTTGTTTAAAGACACCTGTATAGTCAGTGGTAAGTCCTTTGTGAATAGAGACATAAACAAAACCTTTAACTTCTGTACATAACCTCACTCGAGCTAGTGAACAACAAGAGGGAACCCAACCTCCTTGTAAAAGATTATTTTAAGTTCATATAACTTGTATCACCTGCTAAGTGATAAATTGTAGGCCTTGGCATTTGACCTTGCTTTGACACATACCTTCTCCATCATCTTCCTCCTCGGGTAATCTGCCCCACAATGCCACCATCAGATCCCACACATTGGCACCGTGTTCCAAGGCTTCACGGTCCCTGCTCAGGCCAGCCGTACGATCTCTAGCTGCAATCTGGGATTGATCATGCAATGCTTGGATGCCACTTTTAGCTGCGTAAGCTGGGCATGGTTTCTCTGTGGAGCATATGCTGTGATAGAGTTGCACTTGTAAGGCATGCTCATGAAGATCCTGAGAGAGAGTGAGACAGAAGTGTACAAGTTATGAAAATTATCCTCCAAATACCAAGACTGTCGATTGTCGATTAAAACAAAGATCATCAATAGTCCTGATAAACATTGAGGCGAGCGCATGTAATGTATTATACGCAAACGAGATCGCACTACGCACAACTAAATAATGGCAAAGAAGTGACTAAGAATGAGAATAAACACTGAATTTTTGTTTTTACTACATGTATCCTCTACCGTGTGATAGTATTTTTTTGTAGTGGATACCGGCTGCACCCGCAAAATACTGGGCATGCCCCATCGTCTATCACACGGTAGAGGATAGTAAAAACAAAAATTCATATAGTTTATTCTCTAAACACATGCTATGATATGTAAACACTAGCAGTAGATAAGGTTCATGCATATGTTCACAGGCCAGAGTGCCCATCTGTCTTTCAAAACCTTTTGGACCAAATCTCAGAACACAATGTCTGTGTGTAGGGGTCATCACACCGCCTGCAAAAAACAAGTTTACTGTCTCAGTATATGCCACTTGAGTGGTAATAGGCCTGGGTAAACAAAACAGCAACATTATGGTTCAAACCAAATCTTGAGAGCAAGAGTCAAATATTGTATCATGCACTGCACCCTCTCAAGCAACAAACTCAGCTCTTAAAGATTGTATCTCAACACTTCTGCTCTGGTAGTAGCTAGTTTATTTACACTCTCATCAAACTGGACACAATTGGTCATTCCAGTTGAAATCCATATACCCCCATGACTTCATTTGAAATCTACACCCCTGTGTGGGTGATTAAGATCATCTCTCCAATAGGGGGTCCATTCTATCCAGACTCAGTAGATTTTAATATTCTTTTCATAAACATGTGTTACATTGAAAGTTATCTCTTACCAGGACTTTGTTGTCTTTTCCAACGAGATGAGGAGCTATGTTAACTTTCTCCATGGAGACACTGAATGGTTTAGCATCCAGAACAGACTTGGTAGGAGCTCTTGATGTCAACATACTAAATGTACTAGGTTCTTGCTTGATCTCTGTCATAAATAATATGGAAAAAATATAGACATATGAAACAATGTGGTCGATGATTTTGTGACTACAATAAAATAATTTCAGCAGTTTTATTTTATATATGTTTAATTATCAGCTGCTTTTTTATATTTCACATTAAATGAATTCATTCTAAAGAAGAATTATGCGTGGAGGGGATCCTTAGAAAAGTACACGAAAGTAAAATTCTATTTATCTAGCAACAAGTAAATTTTATATAAAAATTGTCCATGGTTAATTTTGTTCAGCTTATAATAGAAAAAAAATAATTTGTTTTTTGATACTGCATGCATCAATAAATAACTCACGCTTGTGTAAATTCACATAAGCATACGCCAGTCACGCATTACGCAACACTGTAAATGCTGCCTTTAACAGCGTGCCATTCTATATCAATACACTGTGTTATGAGTCTCATTTTTTCGCCGATTATACGCCGAACAAACTTTAGTTATAACATAGTTCTACAACGCACAAATCCTTTGATCTTTATGTACTTACCTGGTACTTTTACAGATGTCCCCACAGCTTTGCCAGAATGCACCATTGTCCAGTTTGGTCCCCATCCAACACGGAATGACCGTCCCATAACCAACGCTGCATCGGCCAAGTAATTCTGCTTACCGCCAACAACAGAATGTGGTAAGGGCACAATGTGAGGCATAGGTCGTGACCCTACGACCTTTGGTGCATGATCACGTTGGCTGATACCACTGGGAATCAGCAGGGCTGGAGGAAGACCGATTGGGGAGGCCTTGGGTTTGGATGCAAATACTCCTGGAATTAAGACAAGATTATTACTAGGCTATATCATACATAATCTCTCTACCCCAGTCTTATTATAAATGTTGTATATCCTAGATTCCTCCTACCAATTTTTTCGATCAAAATATCAATGCCGAAAAACATCATATCTAACAAATTCAACTTCTATGATTTTCACTTGCTTGCCTTTTATGAAACCAGAACATGATGCTACCCTTGGAGCTACCCTTAATACAAGTGCATGGTGACTTGCATACATGAAATTCAGCAGGTCCCATATGTAGTTTAAGTAATTCTTGGCCAAGGTGGCACACTTGCAGCTCCACGACGTATACACAAGTGCACAGCGCTATTATTTTAGTATTAACATGATTGCACGCACATGCACACAGTGTACATGCTACATGGAAGCAACAGGTATGTTCCACTATGGCCAAGAATTACATACAATAACTGTGGCATCATTTTTAAACTTCTTTGTCATGATTTACAAGATATCTCTGATTAAAATTACATGATTTACTGACACTATGATGGTGTACTTACCGGAAGTCACTCCTTCTCTTCTCTCCACATGCTCTTCTTTAAACATTTTTGGTACTGGGCTGGCACGTGAGCTAGTCACAGGCGACATGCCTGCTAGGAATTTGGCCGGGCTACCTAGAGGGCGAGGTTTCCATGCACTATGAGGTAAACCTATTGAAAATAAGAAACAAAATGGAGTCACAGTACCATATCAAGGGTTTAGAGATGGAACTGGTTATGTCCGCTTTAAAGGTATTGTCAGTTCCAACTTCAGTAACCAGTGTTTACTCAGAGGTCATATGTCATGATTTTGGCCCAGTGAAAATTAGATTTAGAGTGAAAGAGTGTGCAATTCTGTATCAATATGAGGAGTTTTTGAGCCAAAATTGGGCTATTTTAGGGGAAAGTGCTTTTAAAAATCTATTATAATTGCTGTACATGGCACTTAGGCCTATTCATTTGATTTGATTTTAAAACCACTTGTTTATTTTATTGTCTATAATTCAAATCCGCTGGACTTACCTCTCTCAGACATGGAGTCTTCCATTTTTGGTATTGGTGATGGTCTAGCTGGGATATCAAACATGGAAGGCCTTGGCGGTGGCATCGTTGATGTGGCAGAACTGCCGTATTGCTCATATTCTTCTGGCTCTGGATCCATTGCAAAAAATGAGGCTTTCATCACTTGCATTCTGAAATTAAAACATGCATGCATGGAATTTTTTACATTCTTGGATGCTGAGAGAGCATTTGATGCAGTATGGCACGATGGCCTGATCCGCAAAGTAGACTTACTTGTGCTCCCACAGGATATTTTGATAATACTTCGGCAGTGGTACATAAATCTCCCTGCCATTGTGAAATGGGACGGCGAACCATTAAAGTCATTCTGAGTACATCAAAGAGTTTGACAAGGTGAGAAGGCCTCTCCCTTACTGTACAAGATCTTCATACATGAGCTCATACTGCGGCTAGGAGACTATCTATGAGAACACCACCAATTTCATATCCCACCCTGTGCTGATGATGTACTCCTTCTAGCAGAGAATGAAATAGAAACTCAGAAGATGCTTGATCTGGTTTGCCAATACAGAGCTACAAACCAGTACTGCATCAATGCTGAGGAAAGCATACAACTGGTGTATAACTCCAAAAAGAATGTGCAGTATGAGAATTGCTGTTTCAATGGAGCTAAGATTGAGCAAGCAGACGAGGCTACTCATCTTGAGAGTACTACAAGGCACCATGACTGGACTCAATAAGATCAGAGCCAGTATTGACTCAGTAAGGAAGCTAGACCCTGTACAAGGCACCATGACTGGACTCAATAAGATTTTTAAATCTTATTGAGTCCAGTCATGGTCTTAAAAGAGTCAAACAAAGTATTGACTGAAGAAGGAAGACCCTCTACAGTATTCTTGGCACAGGACTCCATGGCTATAGCGGCCTCAATCCCATCTTCCTAACAGGATTGTTACCCTGTATGTCCAACCTAGGCTATGTTGTGGAGCTGAGGTGTGGATGATAGCTGATAAGCAGATTACGAAGCTCTATCAATTTCATCTGAAGATTATCAAGATTCTCCAAGGCGTTTAAGGGGGTACTACACCTTGCCCAATTTGTGCCTATTTTTGCATTTTTCTCAAAATGATAGCGGATTAGGGACAAGTAAGATATGTATATTATAGGGGCAAGGACTACAACTACTGCACTGGAAATTTTACTTCAGCACAGACAATAGTTGTGGAGTTACAGTCAAAAATGAGGGAAAACCATTATTTGATCAATAAATCAATAACTACTTGCTTTGAGTTGCTAAAATTTCAGTACAGTAGTTGTAGTCCTTGCCCTTATAATATACATATCTTACTTGTCACCAATGTGCTATATTTTTGAGAAAAATGCAAAAATGGGCATAAATGGGCCAGGGGTGTAGTACCCCCTTAAGACACGACTGCAACAGACAGGGTTCTTGCACTAATAATAATAATAATAATAATATTTTATTTTTATATAGCGCAATACATCAAGCGATCACAAAGCGCTTTACAGCAATAAAACAAAGATATAAATGTACAAGATTTTTAGGATTAAAAGACATAAAAACAATATTTTAGAAGGCAAATATATATATATAAAAATACCAGAATCAGCAAAAGATACACAATAAATCAATCCAATAAAAGACCTGAAACAAAATATATTGCAAGAAGGAAATGCATGAAGCATTGGAGATCGAGAACAAGACCGACAAATGCAATATATTGAGTAAAAGTCAAAAAAAAGATGCTAATGTGATAAAACACATAATAAAAGCAACATACATGACATATGGCCTACCAAACGAACAATGCGATAAACTTAATGCAACACCAGGCATATTGCACTTGAAAATCTGCACAAGGCACACGAGAGCAAAGACGAGAAAACAAAAACAAATGCAATAAACAAGGTGAAGTCTGTGAAAAATGCATGGTATGACGAACATTTTGTATGAACAAGATATAACATGTATTAATTAGTATAAAGTATCATATTATAAAACAACAAAGTAAATACACAAAGCATATTGCACATGCACAATTGCACAAGGAGCTCGAGAGCAAATATCAAGATGAGACTAAGATATGCAATATACAAAGTGAAATACAAAACCAAGGGAATGCATAGCACACAAAACTAAGAATGGGTGTGCTACCAAAACCAACCAGGATACATCAGGCCAAGCTGAGCCCAATCAAGAACCCTTCATCCTCCACCCACTCTGTGATAATGCATATGTAGCATATGGAGGAATACCCTAAATCCTAAAGCATGGAACTAGCCAGCCTGCTCTCCCAATACAAGCTACGCACCATTGGTAAGGAGCTTATTAGGAAGCATCCATCAAAACTTACACAAAACTTGGTAATATTTCTTAATGTTCTAGAATTACCCTCAGAAAAGAAGTTAAAAAAGTCCATATTTTTTTCAAAATTCTACATAATGATCTTACCTGTGTGCACTCATTCCAAGAGCAGTAGCAAGGTGTTGTGATGATGGCATATGCTCTTCTTCACCATCCATACCAGCTTTCTCCATCTCATGACGTCTAAGACTCTCCTCCATCAAGCGGTTGTCTTCAATCATTCTCATCTCATCATCAGCTGCTGTTTGTAAACAGGAGTGGGGATGATAAAGGATTGTGTTACCGTAACCACTCAGGTATAAGCCCACCCTCCTAGATGGCAGATTTCACTTACAAAATGGGGGTGGGCTTATAACGGGGAGGGGCTAGTACATGAATTTAGAAATAAGAAAAATCATCCCATTTGTATATATGCCCAATGTACCAGTAATTTCTATCATCTATGTCAATTTCTTACAATCATAAGTGTGGAATGTTAATTATCACTGGTATTTTTTTAATTTGTTCTTAAATGTTAGAGAAAGCATTGATTTGATTTAAGAACTTGGCCAAAATTTAGTACTGGGCTTATAGCCGAGTGCACCCTTATTCCCAGAATGTTTTGAAAAATAGGGGGTGGGCTTATACCTAAAAGGTGGGCTTATACCCGGGTGGTTACAGGATATTATATACAGCAGTTGGGCTTAAGCTGATTGTTGTCTCTTGCAATGGACAGTATCATTTAGTTTGTTAGCCATAAAAGCAACACCCTCATTGCTGGCAATCATTGTACATTTGTCAGTCGCCTCAACAGATGTTGCTGGGGTAAATACCTTATTCATTTTCTGATAACCAAACTGATCCTCCCTAAAAATAATATCAATGCTATAAAATTACACTTGTTAAAACTATTCAACTGGACTCACGGTTTTGAGAGGATAAGGTGTGAAACCGTTGCCTCTCAAAACCGTGAGTCCAGTTGAATAGTTTTAACAAGTCTAATTTTATATTTGATTATACCTGGATGAATGACAACCTTCACAAATATCAATGATAGAAAATTGAATTCTTAATTGCACAGACATAATGTCCCAAAACTGTCTGAAGAGAATCACAGCAAGTCTTTAATTTCATTCACTTTTGGAGACTGGAGAAAATCAATTGACCCCTGTGATTTAAGCCCTTCCTTAATTTTCATAATTGTGTTGGTCCACGACTGGGTTTGAGATTTTTTGTATCAATATGAATTGCTGAGGTATATGAAATGAATGCATGAGTATGCAGGTAGCGTTCGAAATAGGGCCGGTCAGCCGGCCATTGGCCTGTAACTTTTTGGCCTGGCCGGTAACTTTTCTGACTGGCATCTAGTTGCCGCCCGGCTGGCGGTAACTTTTTAAGGTCAAGCCCGGCTGGCCTTTAACTTTTTGAGGCATATTTCGAACACTGTATACAGGTGTGATTTTGAGTTGACAAAGGGAAATGTATAATTTTTCATCAAATTTACCCCCCTTTTTCATGCAAAATCGAGGACAAAATTTGGCCAAAACAACCCCTTTTTTGTGGTTTTCAATGACTAGAATTTCAAACACCCCTTATCAATGACACTAAATATTGACAGAAAATTTATAGATTTTCCCAAGTACCCCTTTTATCCAAATTCCGCTGACAGTGCAAATTAAATACCCCAATTTTGCTGATTTCACTGTCAAATTTCACGGACAGTGCAAATTAAATACCCCCTATTTTGCCCATTTCGAGGTCCTTGCTACTGGTAAAAATTAACCCCTTTTCCGCGCAATTTGGTAACTCTCATGGTTGTCAAATTTTGTGTTGAGTTGGGGGGGCCGGGCTTCCTCCCTAAATTTTACGCTGTCAGTAAGTGATCTGTATCAAAAATGTTCAGAGTTCCCATTTGCATCGTGATCATGTTTACATGCATAACGTAAGCCATACATGCCTCATAAGAAATCCTGTTGTACATGCAAACTGTTAAACAGGTGCGTATGATAGCATACACAGATGTTACGCTCGACGTACAGCAAATAATATTTACAATGCAGGATTTACCACATAGAAGGTCACAGGCTCGTAATCAATGTTGGCACATTCTGTATTATGATAGCTCTTGTTCATTGTGTTATTTTTATACCCTATTCATTTCTTTTTTGACCACTTTTTTGACCAAAAATTGGATGCGAATCAAATGATTCTTGCAAACTACTAATGCAAGTTTGATTCTCGCATAGTGCAATGAAATTCTAACCCTAGGGTTTACAATTAAAGGCCCATTCAGCGATCCAGCGAAAGTGTCAAAAAATAAAAAATTGTTTAGAAATTGCCCAAAAAAGTGAAGGATAAGTCATAAAAAAATCAGGAAAACAGCCGTAATGACAAAGTTGAAGCCCCTTTTAAATACACATAGCTAATTTCTCAGTAGAGAAATTACAGATTCATGTAAAATGTCTTTAATACAAAGCTTTTGGCTTAACCACTCACAGGCTATGTTAGCACATCTATGACACTAACAAAGGTGCCAAAATCGGGAATTTTTATGATTTTTACGATCCTCCGGATGAGCAAATCACTGGATAGGCCTTTAATCTACAAAAGAATTCTTCTACTTTGGATACCTTCATCCTTACCATCTCCATTCATATACGCTCCATACGCCACACCACCAAGACCAGTCCTTGGCATCTCACCCATCTCTGCATCATCTCCCATAGGCTCCTCATCCCCTCCAGCACTCTCTCTTCTCTGCAGAGAGGGGACATGTCTGTCTTGTTGAAGAGACTGTGTTGGTGGTGGAGCTGGTTTGTCTTGTCTTGGAGGCTGCTCTTTCTTTTGCTCTGGTTTGGACTAATGAGACGGACAACATGTTTATTGGCAATTGGCATTGTATGGAACAATTTTTAACTGGATTATAATCTGGCAAATTCAACAGACTCCACTCACTTTTTACAGGAGTGTCCTATGATTATCACCATATTTTCTAAAGGATGATAATAAATGGGCAGGGTAAATCCTCTGTTTTCAATTACTTAACATTGGGTGACTCTATGCAGAAGACGGGATACATATTAAAACGCATTTCTGGGAAGCATTTCAATCTCATCTCCATTTGTCTGCGCCCAGACGACATCGCCTCATAAGCGCCCTACATGCACACACCCATGAGTGCCCTAGATACATGCACTGTATCACACCTAAAGAAACACTCACTACAAGTTCAGGCGAGATAAATATAATGCTGTCCAGAAATTTAAACTAGGAACTTAACTCTTTCCAATCATCAACCTCTTAATCTCACTCACACACACAAAGGGTTACCTGTGCCTTGTCTTATTTTGTTGTGTTAAACTGTATCACAAATCTTTTTCTAAATCCAAATACCATTTTATCTCCTCCCGCACAAAAACCCTAACTTTTCCCCATAACTAAATCAAAATTAGAAAGCACAGGCCTCCCTGTTAAATAAAACACACTTTGAAAAAAAAACAAGTAACACTTATCTTGTTTATTCTACACATATTATACACATAATGTACAATTAATCTTAAAAATACTACTCTTTAACTTTTATTAACAAGAAAATTACAGTTGCTCTTAAACTATGGTACTTTATTCAGAGTTGTTTTCAAAATGTCCTTGGAGCTTGAGTATACCTCTGGCATTTTGGTAATTACTAAAAGTTTCTACTAGGATTTGGGCGGGTGACCTTGTCGTTACATATCACAATGGTTTTGGGTTTTTTTTACACTGGTCAGGACCTTGTCAACTTGGACAATTCAATTATCAAGATTATGTTTTGCCATAAAATATTGAGCTTGTTGTAACACTTTTCTGAATAAATCCATGTATTAGTTCCAAACAATAATTCCTGTACCATGCGTACGATCCGAAAGAGCATGTTCCAAAAGGTTCTACAATATTACTGTTCAAAATTACCTTTACACAGTATTTCAAGTATCACAAGTATTACAAGTATTTATGGCAAAATGTAAGAAGCGGAGAATTACTTAAGGGCTGGGGTATGAACGTTTGGACAGTATTTATTGTGGGACATTAGAGCACATCAGACATATCGAATTGCATTCTGAATACGAAGAATGTTATTCTGATATCAAATAATTTTGATTTTTTGAAATTACAATTTAATACACATTTTATGGCAAATCATTAAAATTGATATTTTTGATATTTAACAGTACTTGAAGTAAACTTTATAAATCTGATGATTTATACTTAAAGTGTATGTAGGTGGGTTGAAAAGCAGGCGATCAATTGAAAATGTTGACCTTTTCAGTTATTGAAGATATGGATTTTTTCCCCAAAACACAAACAAAAAAATTAGGTCTTTTGGGGAAAAAAATCCATATCTTCAATATGAAAGGTCAAAATTTTCAATTGACCGTCAGCTTTTCCTCCCTGCTACATACACTTTAAGAATATATCATTAGATTTATATAATTTACTTCGAGGACTGTTATATATCAAAATTCAAAAAATATCAAATTTTTATAATTTGTCATAAAATTTGTATTATATTGTGATTTTCAAAAATGAAAATTATTTGATATCAGAAAGACATGCTTCAGATTCGAATACAATTCGATAGGTCTGAGGTGCTCTCATGTGCCACAAAAAATACTATCGAAACGCAATAAACGCTCATTTTAGATCCCTTAATTATATACACATAAATTACAAAAATACTTATAAAAATGTTAATCATATTAATTGGTCATTTGATAAAATCTGTTTACCTGACTAACTACACTGTTTTAATTTATCAAAACAATTACATTTCCTGACATGTCTGATTCACGGTAACAAGTTGATAATTATTATCAATTGTGCAACCAAAGAATCAATTTATTGGCAAGTCACATATAGTATTATTTTGATGCAGTAAATTCAGAAATTAATTCAAATATATTTGAAATGAAATGAAATAAAAATTGTTTTTAACTTTTTGAGTTTTAATACAAATTGCATGAAATCCAATTTATGAATCAAAATAACACTTGCAACAAACAAATGTAAAGAAATTAAAATATATGTTTTGTCAATGCCACCTAGAGTATCTGCATCTAGAAAATCCAAATTTACTCTCTAAACTTGACCGAATGATCCCTTTAAAATTCAAATCTAGAAATAAATCAAAATTGGAAGTCTCTTGTCAGGATCAAATTAACCCAAGATTATCAAATTTGTATTGAATGCTTCAGAATGTCTACTTCGAAAAAAATGAAGAGTAACATGAAGAGTAACATGAATTACCTGACATTGATAAAAAAAACTACTTGAATGGATGCAGACACTGTGATGATACATAAATGATCCGTTTTCATAATATAGTACAATATCATTTATATCAAAAATATGATACATAATTACTGTATAAACATGATTATACAATGTATGATCGATTGATCAAGAACTGATAATAATTATATCAACCCATGAACCAATCAATCAATTAAAATCCCTGAACCAGTGAGAATTCAAATGAATGATGAACACAATGTGCAATTTTATACACGGACGTAATTAAAGTCCCTTCGCTCTAAGAGTGAAGGTGTGTTATGGTTTACCTCACTGATTTCACTAACCACAAGTTCCAAAGGAGTACTCAAGAAGTCATGTGATAAGAGACACATGTAGTCGTGGTGGTAAACTATATACAGTTGAACTACTTTAGGCCATCTTAATTAAATCCTGTGTCTCAAAGCTTGTGAGAAATTGAAAACCTAATGTGGAATGCGGTGTTTTTTACTGAATTTTTTTTTATTTTAATTTTTTTGTGTGTCAGTACAGGATTTCGGACAAGCATTTTGTGCAAAAAATATCCGATGTTGCAAATGTTGGAATAGCAGACAAAAAAGTCACTGACTACAAATTATTATTCTTCTCTTTTATTATTTTTGTGTCCAACGTTTGCGAAAAAAATTGAAAACTTGAAATAAAATATGAATTTTGAGTTTTATTTTCACCTTTTGTTAAAAATAAAATGAAAAGAGATAAAAAAAATTGATTTTCAAAGAGGACTACGCGCACGATTTTACTAACGCATGCGGCAGCTTTGAGACACAGGATTTAATTAAGATGGTCTTAGTCTAAAATATTATGCCAATTTATCAGTTGTTGACAGTGAACTTATCTAGTGTGTTTTTATCAATATTGGGACTTATCAACTCTCAATAACCTTCAATTAGAGCAAATGGGGTTTACATGTGCGTCTGCTACGTCCATTACACACCCAATGACACAAAATATTGCCTACAAGAATAGATATGGCATAATTACTGTACATGATTGATTGATAAAGAACTGATAATAATTCTATCAAGTCATACACCAATCAATCAATAAAAAATCCCTGAAACTCATTATGAACAAAACAATCTTGCCAATGATAAGAAAAGATAAATGTTTAGAAAAAAAGTAAAAAGATTTTTTTTTTAAAGGGATAAATAAACCACAAATATATTTTATACATTACTACAAAACTTAAATATTTCTTTCCATTAGTCAGGTTATTCCAGTTGAAATCCATACACCCCCTATGGAAGACATACCTTTAATCTCCCACACAGGGAGTGTAAATGTCAAATGGAGTCACTCATTCAGGTTACCTCGTTTGAATTTCACACTCCCCGTATGGCAGGTTAGATTAAGTCTTCCTCAGGGGGTGTATGGGATTTCAACTGGAATAGCGCAGTACAAATATCAAACCATTTCAAAGCAAGCTCCTAGTTTGTGCTGATGTAAAACATCAATTGATATACCACAAACTTCCTTTGCGCGGAAATGATGACAGCTTTGACAACTTTGAAAGTGGTCCAAAATTAAGTTAGTTACTTTACTGTAAGTCATTACGCATACATGATATATCATTTTCATGCATGTTCTTCCAAGTTGTTCTATCATTATTATACAAATTATACTACTATTGACTTTTTGTTACATTACATCTTGTCTTGAGTAGTAAAAAGCTACCTTTCTGAATAAATGCTCACTATATCTGAAGTTTGCTTTCTTAATTTCACTATAATGCTATGAAAAAAAACCTAAATATATGGTCTCAGACAACCATGCACACAGGTTTACATCTTTTTAGCACACAAGGTTGTTTCTTTCCATGTTCTTTTTTTCAGGGAAAAATCTGAATATCAGCTGCAAAGCAACCAAAAATGAAAGAAAAAAAGTGAGCCATAAATGCAAGCAAAAAAAAAAAAAAAAAAGAATTTACCCGTATTGCTTAGACTCATTTAGTAACAAATGAAAACTGCATACTGCTTTGCTGTTTTTCCATTTTCAACTGAGACTAATGTATTTTTTTTTGCCTAATGCAGGGTTACCAATATCACAAAGCCCAATGTGGCCATATGGAAGATTTCAACTCAATTTTTTACCACTTCCAATCAAAAAACGTGGTCACTTCTCACCCTTCTTAACCAGAACATTTTAAAGTATCCTTAGTCATAGATGGCAATGGTTAGGAGAAATAAGTGTAACAAGTTGGTGACTATAAGCACAATTTTGGCTGGAAGGGTTTTTTTTTGCCAATCCTACAACCCATGCTAGCACACACACAACCACCTGCTCTCACAAACACATCATCTTCTAGCTCTCCAAACAGGTGCATCCGTGCCACAACACACATCAAATTAGCCACACAAAATTGCCACATTCAACACATGGGACTCATCATGTAGCATTGCCATGGTTAGCTTGCTATTCAACAGAAGCCCACCTGATCTTTAGGAAGCGGTTGTCTGGCTGGCGGCTGCTGCCCTCCATGGGCCGCTTCATCTTCTTCTTCGTCCTTGTCGGTTAACCCATACTTGCTGAAATGCTGTACCTGTAGCAGTTAATTCAAAATTGAAGGAAAAGATGTTTAAAATGCATGTTATTTACTTCCAAAAGAATTTCATGCCATGGAGAAAACTTAACTTCACAAATCCGTAATAAATCAAAGCTCCTTTCTCTACACAGCTTTTTATATAATGTGCTGTATGTTGCCAAAACGTTCAAAATCCAAATTGGAACTGTCTGCAGCAGATTGCAACATTGTAAAAATATCAAAAAACTTTAACAGTGACACATACCTTAAAAATATAATCAAGGGTATGTAATACAACACTCATGACATGGTCGTCTTAATTTAAATAAAATTCTGTCCTCCACAGGAATTTCTAATTCCTGTATCTCCCATCATCTCAGAACTGCCTTCCAGCATGGCTGCCATTTTAATTATATACCATTCTGGTTGGTTTATCACTATAGGGTCTGGTCTATTCTTGTAAAAAATGAATTATGCCACAGATACTTACCCTAAACACCCATGAACCAGTCTCAGCCCTGTATTCAAGGAATGTTGCTCCCAGTTTAGCCGTAGCTCTTTCTAGCTTCCCAGCATAGTCCATTGCCCTCAACCTGTCTGGGTCATCGATGGGTTGTCTATTTGTCTTGTCCAGTGGCCACGTCCTGTCCAGTGTGACCTCTGCCTTCTTGTTGAGTCCATCACCAATGTCTGGCTTGTTGTCATCATCTGGATACACGGTGATCTCCTTTCTACGAATGTGAACTGTTGGGAAGAAGCATATTTTAGTAAATAAATGCAAGACTAGATACAATGATGGGAAGTTTTATGGCTGGCTCTGTTTGTTCTCGTGAAATTGGAGCTAACTTGAAATTCCCCTGGAACTAACTGCTTGCTTGCCTAAGTTACCTGTACAAGAATTCGGGGAGCTGATCCTGGTTGCGATGGTTTTTATGGTATATTGATAATTGATTGTGGTATGCATAGGTTGTGCACTTCAGCTGCTTCTTAGAAAGTCCTTGAATATTGCTAGAGTCTATATCTACCTTGAGTCACCGGCAACAGCGTGTTCTGCGTTAGCTTAGTATTACTTGGTGGGTGTACATACTTTTACACGTGTGGTCAACATGCCACATATGTACATGCAAGAAATCATGCTAAGCCAATGTAGCACACGCGAAACTTCGAGCTAGTGCCGGTGACTCGTGGTAGATATATAGACTATAAATGTTTATATGTGTCTTGGACCACAGTGGTCAGTGAGTTCCTGTAAAGTTTGCCAAAGCTTGTGGGTTTATGTCTGTGCATAATGGACTATAAATCATTGCACTTTTATTTACTTCTGCAGACTGTTAAAAGAAAACTGAATTATTCTCACTAGTACAAGAGATAAAGACCAACATGTCACAAGCCATATCAATTCTTGGTTGCGTGTAATTAACTATATAGTGTATAGTTAACACATTTGCCTTTCACCACTGCATTCCAGTATCACTTCCCAGTGCATATAGATGTTAAGCATCCTTGAAATTTATTCTCTCTTTTCCCCTCTGCACCTAAAATTGAACCTTGTTTCACTATTCGTAACTTTCATTTTCAGAACATTTCATTGTTTTGTACTTGCAGGTTAAAAACTTGCACATTGATATTTTATTTATTTCTACTTCTTTCTCCGTAAATGGCTTATTACATGTTAGTATTGTCTGCAAACAATATGCTATGGAATTGCCTTACCTATTTCATCTAGATTCATTCCTGTCAGATCTGTTTCTCCTGGGAAGAATACACTTCCATACCCTTCTCTTCCGATGGTCAAATCTTCCACTTTACAATCCCCATTTTCATCAGTTGCATCGGCAAGCTCCTCCAAGGACGGGATTATGTAGTACCCAGTCCGTCTCAAGGCGACTCCGGCTGGATGCGGAGGTGGAATGTTTTCTTGGTTATCCTCTTGGCTAGAGGAACGATCGAGGTCAGAGGTGGAGTCCAGCTCGGTTGAACCTCTTGATATGTGTGCGTTTTTCACATTGAGTGCTGCGATGGTACAGTCGGGATCTTCTGGCTTGTTGTGACTGAAAAGGGTTACAGAGAGATTAAGATGAATAAAACGTGTGGAATTTGAAATCAGTCTGTTATTACAATAATAAAAATATGATCAACCAAAAAGTAAAAGATTCTAGCTATGTTTCTCTTACTGACCCTGTTCTAATGTCATATCGTCACCCTACTACGATAATTGCCCAAGTCATTTTTTGTAATTTTGAGAACTAAATGTGGTTGAAGCATGCATCAGTTATATAATCACCCTAATTATTTCTGATTAATCCCTTTCCTTTGTCTCATTATCATGTATTCATATGCAAAGATTGGTGAATAAATATGTTTAAATGCATGCTTGAACCATATTTTATACTTTGTTCTCAAATTTACAAAAAGTAACTTATTATTATCATAGTAGGGTGACGATATGTAAATTAACAGCAACTGTCTTCAAAATATAAAATTATACCACATGCTGTTTCCACCTTGAAAAAATTTAGAGCCAGAGGATGTTTAAAGACATTCCCACAACCCAATGGGGTTTCTGACCTTGTTATGTCTGGCTTTTGTACACATGTGGCACAGTCGACTATACATTGCATTGGGATTGTGTGCAAATATCCGGTATTTTCATCCTATTATTTAACATTCAAAACATTGAGACTTATGAATAAAATTAATGCAGTGGGACAATATGAATGTTTCCTGTAAGAAAATCAAATATCAGTCATAAGTCTCAACTATTAGCTCATTGGCTGCAGTTTTAAAATTACCATTTTGTGTGTGTGGCAATGGGGACTTTGCCTTTAAAATTAGGTTATATTGATAAAATTTCCCAACCATAGTGCATTGTAGGAATGCCTTTAAGCCTCCTCTGATTTAGAGCACAGTTACCCTAGGTTCTCTTTGGCAGTTCCTTGGTGTCCTAGATTTCTGTCAGTTTTTCAAGCTATTCAAAAGCATGTCATTGCCTAGGTGCTCTTATCTAATTGCCCAAGATTGCCTGCCAAAGGGCAGGTTTTGACCTTGATCGTATGACCTTGAGTCTCATACTTTCTTTCTCCATCTTTTGACTTGGAAAGAAAAATGTTAAAACGATGGTGCTATTAAAGTAATCAATGTATACTGTAAAAACCAATTTATTTTTTTTGGCGGTTTAACAAAGGCCCGCAAATTCATCACCCCATGAATGTGCTCGATAATGAAACCTAATTACAAAGAAGTCTACAACCGCAACATCATTGTGCAAAAATAGCAGTGAAACTCGTAACTACTATCAGTGTAAGCAATATATTGGCTCATACACTAATCTGCGATAAGACACTCAAACAAGAAAATTCAGCTAAAATCTGATGATAGTAAAGTTCCAATGGTAACTATTACCTGCTAGGAGAGCTGTCAGGTTTAGCAATGGTGGAGAATAACTTCTGTGCTGGGCCATTTCCAGGGGATGTAGGACTGGTCTTGGCAGGAGATGATGATCTTTGTTCTTCACTACTGAAATGATAACATAATAAAGATATAAGCTATAAATACTTGCTAACCTTCGATTATGCAAAACATTATCCATTTTTTGTTTAAAAGCGCTTGTCAATAAGTATTTTGACCCATAATTGTTTGACAGCACAAATACAATAAACCGTAACTGATCAATACATACAAAATCCCACAAAGAATAATACTGCTAAATATCCTGCAATACAATCTATAAATAGCATGTTTCCTAGCTATGACCTAGTTCTTTTACTTACAGTCTTTGCATATGAGTCTGTGCAAGTGAGTCTTTGGGGTAAGCTGGTAATGGTGAGATTAACTCTTCCTCTTGGCTAAAGGCACGGGTTGCGCTTAATGGATGCTGACTGTCTTCAAGAGAATCCTGACAACAAGAAAAGAGAACAAAATCACAATATGAGTCAATCTGTATGAAATCCAGTGCTCTATACTAAACAAATTGTTATTTTCATCTACGCAATTGTTTGTGATATCTGACAAAGAAGACCTTTGTTTGTGTTGGCAAATTCCTACCTTTGGCAGGTCGGAGAGGAGCATGATTACTGAGTTTGCATTCAAATATTAATATAATTAAAGCAATGGCATGGGTACTATAAAGGTGATACTAAAGCTAGATTTTTCTTGGAAGGGGGAAATGCCCTGAACCATTGTTTTGAACTTTTGATGTAATATTGGCTTGTATCCAGGTTCCATCGACAGCGTTGGTTACGGTTGTTCATATTTTAGTTTCTTCGGAAAACGATTATTTTTAGGAAAAATTCTTCGGAAAACGATTATTTTGAGTCAAATATACGAATATTATCAGCAAAGGATAATGGGATATCAAGATGTCTGATGATAATCCAGATAAATTCTTGAAACCAGCTATCTCCTGGACGATCGATGTCGATGAGAGTGATACTCCACGACGGACTCCACGACCCGATGTCACCAACCAATCCGAATATATTGGTGAAAAGACGAAGATCGTACCAAGACCGCCACCTTTACACACAGTCTATTTGGCCTCCATCAGAATAGTTTAGTCCAGCTTTGGACATCCCGGAGTTGTATACTCAGCCTAACACCCGTCTGAAGCCTATTCCAGATTTGATGATGTGTGATGTTGACTTCAATGGAGACGAAGAGATTGTCAGCGAGCAGAAAAAAGAGCGTCAAAAGCGTCCTAAACACAATCACAAGAACCGTGCTCGTCGTTTAGGGAAAGACAAAAAGCAGTATGATTTGGATCGTGAGCCCACTCCACAATGGGAAAAGTACATGGGGGATGAGGATTTCGAAGAGACGATCACGCACCCTCCGTCTTGCATTGACTCTCTCCTGGAGCTGTTGGCAGCAGATGATGGGAACAAAGATCTGGAAGACAAATCCCCAGATATACCTTCTACTTCAGGTGTGCTTAAGTGTCCCGAATCACGGGTATTGAGAATCACTCCTCCAGACATGGTTGATACGATGAAGGAAGTGGACAAAGTAATTTCCACACCAGCTTCACCTCTTGCCGAGATGTTTTAAACATCATGAACTCCAGAGACGCTCCATCTCTCGTCATGAACTCCAAAACCAGACCTGGAGGATACTACCATCAGAGCGTCTTGAAATCTGAGAACCAGCAGAAACAGACACCTGAAATAGTGTCCCAGCCACCGTCCGTTCCTCGCCCGGCACCGCTGCTGCCAAAACGACCAGAAGCTTTCAACCTACGACGTCTCAAAAAACCGAAGGCAGTACATTTTGCCGACCGGAAGTGGTGTGTCCAGTTACCTGCCTGACATCACACCATCAGGGATGATTACCGCATCAAACCACCACGCAAATAGAACCAAGATGGAAATGTCAGCCGAACAGGTCAAAGATACGCGCAAACACTTGTATCCAAGGAAGCCATTATTGGCCCCAAGGCCTCCAACACGAGCTACGTTTGGAGATGACAATGACGACAGCGACAACCCATTTAGCAATTTCCGCCCATTCTACCCACGAACAACCTGTGCTCGTAAGCCTTCCTCAAAATCTCTGGTTACTTCTGAAGACGACGAACAGAAAGAAAAAAATCGAGCTTTCTCTACAGTCTTATGCCGTTTTGCCACAAACAACTTGTCCTAAGACTTCATCGGCCACATGACAGTTCTGAAGATGACGAACCTAAAGAAAGAATCATGGAGTTGTCCTTGCCAACTTATGCAGTTCTGCCCAAAACAACTTGCACCCGTAAATCCACACCAGCCGCTCCAGCTTCTTCGGAAGACGACAAATTGAGTAAAAACATAATGGCGTTATGTATACCTTCATGTCCTATTCTGCCGAAAACATCCAGTGCTGGTAAGCCATCGCTGACTGCTTCAGTCAGTCGAAAGAAAGCATCACAAGACAAACCGAAAGAGAGCATCGCGGAAATGTACATGCCATCAAAACCAAAACTGCTGCAACCAACTCGTGCTTTTGCACCTTCATCGAAAACTGCAGTGAGTCCAAAAGTGACATCTAAACCAAAATCGCGGAAACCACGACCTCCATGTGCTTGTTACCTTCCAGCGACGATGAAAAACGTACACTTGTCTTCAAAACCGCAACAACATCAACCCCTTCGCTACGGTCCATCAGCCTTACCAGTTACCGAAGAAGATGATAAAAAGAAAGATGTTATCCCGATGCCTCCGTCGGTTGTATCCATGCCTCCCAGTGCAGCGTCTACCTTTAAAACAGAAAACACTCCACTTAGTCCAGAAGACGCTCGTAGGCCTTCCTCGACCACTGCAGTATTTTCTAAAGATATGCTATCAAAGCCAAAATTGCTACAGCCTACTTGTGCTTATAAGCTTTCATCAACAACTGCAATAATTTGTACAACCATGAAAACTTGTAATTTATGCGATATGTATAGCGACTCACCTTGTCCGATTTCTTCTTGATTACCAGCTTCTTGACACTTCTTCTCTTCACAAATATATCAGAGTTGAGTGTGGCATCCTCTTCTTCAAATCCATCAAATAATTTGGACTGTAAATAACAACATGAATACGAATATGAATTTTTAATCCTGTCTTGGAAATTATGCTGGCATATTTTGCCATTTGGTGATTGTTTTACCCTGTTAAAGAAGTTTGTGAACTCTGAATTATTGAAATTCTTACGCTTAATCATTAATTATTAATGATGTCTCTAATGTATTTCTAATTCTCAATAGGTTTTAACAAATACTAACCTTGTTGCCTACAGACTGGATAGGTCTGGGGCGCAATTTGGGTGACGGTCTGGCTGATACCTGTATTGAAAAAATAGGTACATTTGCTTTTACATTGATATGGGCAGTATAAAGGATGTCTTTATAACAATTAAATACAACCAATTTGAACTAATGATATGATGATAAACTAGTGAGTACCTACCCTTGAACAAACTTATCAATATGCACATAACAAATATCACTTTGTTCCTGCTGTTCAAAGTCTGGCTGCCCAAGAATTCATTCATTCCATAAATTAAGTACCAGTTTTGAGAATTTTATGACAACAAACATGCCTGGATTTTTAATCAGGGACTGCCTTTTTTGGAGACAAAGAGCAATCACTCTCTACTGCTCTCCTTAAATCTGATTCTGGATAGTGATTTTTAGCTCTCCTCGGTTGACCATTCTCTCCTTATATTCTTAGTGTAAATGCTCTAAACAGTTCTCCTTGAAAGCTCCAGAATAAAGCTCTCCTGCAAATTCCAAAAGACAGTCTCCGAAAAATGATGCAAATTTCAATGATATTCCCTCTTTGACATTTCGATTCATTTATTTAGTCAAATTCTAGGTTAAAAAAACCCTGTAAAATGGGCCTGACCAGGCGGCGGATGACATGATCGAGCCGGCAACTCGTGAAACCGCCCGGCCGTATGGCATTTTCCATATACTCGGTTAGTTTTGTGGGGTTCATTATCGAACCCCAACGGTTTTAGCTTGTATTTATATTATTTATCAACATAGGCCTATTTGTTTGTGATATTTCAAGCGTTTTAAAATTTCAAAATAATCCCATTCAATTACACAGTTGACGATGAAAATTTACTGAATTTAGGGAATGCACGTCATACACCACCTGGGTCTGACTGACCCAGATTTTGGGTTTCATATGAAATTAAAAACAGCTATTTTTGACCAAAGTGAATTGATTTTGACTGAAATTGCATCATGATTTCAAAAAATGTTTGCAAAAAGCAACAAAAAAAATTATCAAATTTTAATCAGATTTTTCAAGGTTTTGGTGATTCTCATTTTCTTTTTATCATTTAGCCTCTTCTATGAATTTGTCAAAAATCCTGACCAATCCGACTTAGCAAGTCTGTCCGTCTGTAGTCTAGAACAGGGTTTCTTCTTTCATTGCCTTAAAGCCTTTTATTGGTACGATTTCTTACCTTATAATGTGGTGGCGTGCTTAGTGCTTTTTGTGCTGCAGCACTGATGGGTTTTAATGTTTCATCTGTCTTGTCAGAATTCTGTCAAAAATAAAAATTATACAAATTAAATATTATGGAAGGTTATAACAATTTTGCATTACGCAAAAATTCTTACAAGAAGTTTTCTTTTCAAAATATTATTTTTCTCTCCTAAAGATTATGTAAACTGAACAGAGCACTCACATTAAGCAACCTGACTGAAAAACTAAATTTAGTTGGAATCTTAAATCTTTCTCAAGGGGTGTGTGGTTTATGAATGGAATTGAACATTGCACTTAAAGAGAAAGTACCGCCAAAGTAGTTCTGGGGTGAACCAAACCTGCTTGGTTATCAAATTAAATCAGTGACAAGGTTATCACTGAATTTGACAGTTGTTAATTGATGTTTTAATGTTATTGCATCAATCAGCACCTGTCAAATTCAGAGATAATCTTGTCACTGATTACTTTGATAACCAGGCAGGTTTGGTTCATCCCAGAAGAACTGCTCTGGCAGGGATTCCTCTTTAAGGGAAAGCATGGTGCAATGGTTACAATGATGACATCAACCTAATCCCACAAAGTGTATCAGGGTTGCAACAATTCACCATAAGTTATGACTCATTACACATGCAAAAGAGGGCAGTTTGTCAGCTACTTGCAGCGCGTACGCTGTAACTAGACTTCTTTGAGTTGGAACTACTTGTATCAACTTACTGTGATGTTATTCCTAAAGAGAGGATTGTCTCCATAGGGTGAGTTTAACAGCACCAGCATCTGTTGCTGTAGCTGCTGATTACCTCCTGCTCCTCCTACACCAGCACTGAAAAGAAAAATACACAATATCAAGTTGAAATGAAATAGAGGATGATTAAAGCACTTCCCAACATCCACTGGGTAAATCATGCAGCCGAACACAGTGAACACCATGCATAGTATATATTCATGTGAGACAATGTGAGACCTCAAATGACATTTGACCTCAGTGTTTGACCTTGAACACCTCTGCATACAGGTCACATCACATGCACAAGTTTTCTAATATGTTTATCAATATAAAAAATTATTCCGTAGTGCTATCATACAGAATGTCCAGCAGCACAGGTATAGCGCTGTGATCAATATCGCTAAGCCCGTTTACACAGAAGTGTTCACCCCTACGTGCGCGGGCATTCAAAGCGAGGACTTGTGATACACACATGTGTAAATGGGGTTTGTAATGGCATTCAAAGTGAGGACATTTTTATGAACAACACATTCAAAGAGAGGTCACGTCACCTTGTCTGTAAACAAGCATACAAAGTGAGATAATAGCCTATACCCTCCCCCCCCCCCTATATTCCCTATAGGAAGAGTGTTATCCAATGCACATACTCACAAAGCGAGGACTCAGATTTTGACCTCACTTTGTCAAAATGTCCTCACTTTGAATGTGGGAAACGATATCTTGTCCTTGCTTTGAATGGCTTGACGAACGCCCATAGGGTTCTACTTACCTGCCTAGGCCAGTGTTTGTTCCGGCAAGACCCAGACCGCTACTTGTACCGCCAAGACCGGTTCCAAAGCCTCCTCCGAATCCACCTAACGTACTAGGTTGGTTTGTTGTTCCAAACAAGCCTCCTCCAGTGGTGCCTGTTCCTAATCCGGTACCCAGTCCAGTGCCAAGACCAGTGCCAAGACCGGTGCCAAACCCTGTGGCTGGTTTAGCACCAAAGAGTCCACCTGTGCCAGTACTGGTGCCAAATCCACCTGTAAAGCAAAATACAATATATATTATTAATGAGACAGGTATTGAAGTGGGTAAGGCAACACAAAAAAAACATATTCCACAAAACCCAAATTTTCCATTTCTGAGATTTTTTTTTAATTTGCTGTATGCATGTAAAAATTAGCCATTGAACTTGATGGAAATTGTTGTTACATGTAAAATCAGCTGTTTGGGGCAAACCGTAAACTTATTTTCACTGAAAAAAGTATAATGACAAAAGAGGGAATAAATTCAATTTATTTGCAGATTTAAGCTATTTTTAGAATCATTTGCTGAAAACAACAACAAACAAATGCTGGTGTTTGTTTCGTTGCCTAACCAATCTTATTTCCTGACAATTGACCTGGCCCTTTGGCAGGTGGCCAAATGCTAGTATGCAGTATTCAGCATTAGAGGATGATTAAAGCACTTCCCAACATCCACTGGGTAAATCATGTAGCCAAAGACAATGAACACCATGCATAGTATATGTTCATGTGAGACCATTTTTTTTTCATTGTCAGCTTATTTTACAACCTCAAATGACCTTTGACCTCAGTGTTTGACCTTAAACACCATTACATGAACGTTCCCATTGTGCAGTTATGGTCCAAGTTTGATATAAAATTGGATTGACTAAGCCCATATTTATTAGTCGAGCTATGGGTTTTAAAATATCGGACTCAGATACGTTCAGTCCAGTATTTTTAAACTCATAGCTAGACCAATAAATATTGGGAGTAAAGCATCCAATTTCATCATTCTTGTATTTTGGATCCAATATTTTCAGTCTTGGATTCATCAAAGACCAGATTTTCATTTTCAGCCTAATTTGCAAGTTGACTTTAAATGACCTTTGACCTCAGTATATTACCTTGGATACCACCAATACAAGAAGGTGCCGTTTGGTTGCAATAAAATTTAAACTGTGCACATGAGACCAAATTTTAACCCAGTCTTACATAATTGCCATTTACAACTTGATCTCATAGGACCTTTGACCTCTCTGTATGACCTTGAACACCACCAATACATGATGGTTCCCATAGTGTAGCTATGACCCAAGTTTGGTTGCAACCGGTTGTGTACCATGCATACAAGACCAATTAAATTAATTAAAAGCCATGCATAATTTTTGACGGACTGACACACAACCCCTACACACCCCCAACACACTGACTGATGCACAGACACACAACACAACTTTAAAATGCATGAGGTACTTTAGTTTAGTCCCCATGGGTAACAATCAAATAATGGCAGCTTTCAAACACAGGCCTTGTCTTTTGAGGCGAGTGAGAGTGATCACTCGCCATCACTCGCCTAAAATGAAGCCGAGGAGAGCTTTTTATCACTCGCCTACATTTGGTGAAATAATAATACAAGTAATTAAAATCACTCGCCTACAGCTCACCTGGCAATTTTTGAGGAGAGTGATTTGTCACTCGCCATCAATTTTCAAAAGACAAGGCCTGCAAATAATGTTACATACTCATGGTGCTATTTGCACATGTAACCTCTTCAGTCCATAGCCAGCTTGTACTGGTTTTGGATACCCAAAAGTAAGTCAAATTCTTTGGTAAACTTGCCCTACTGAAGAAATGTTAGTATAACAAAACAACATACATGCAATACCAACCCTTACCGAATCCGGTGCCTGTGGTACCTCCAAGAGTCAGGCCCGGTTTCTGTCCTCCGAATAATCCACCACCAGCAGCCCCTCCAAGCCCACCTCCAGTCTGGGTGGGGGTTCCAAAACCTGTAGGTTTATTGCCAAAGAGGCCACCTCCCTGCTTGAAATAGACAAAAGAAAAATAGGAGTGAATATTATTACATGTCAGATTAATTTACGATAAATGTTCTTCCCCTTTTCCTTTTTTAAAGGAAATGTCATGTACTAACAGAATCATATGCCGTAACAAATATTTACATGTTATTTGTGTTTGAAACAAATTATCTATCCAAATCAGGGTTTAAATTTAATATACATAAACAACATTTAATAGGGCGCCTTTCCAACTTGATCAAAGCGCCGTAAAAACAAAGCAATAACAAAAACAGAGTCAATATGATGGATAAAAATGAGACTTCAACACCTTCTTGAAACTAGGCAGTGTGCATGCCTCCCTGATGGTTCTTGGGAGGCTGTTCCAGAGTGTGGGTGCCGAAACATAAAATGATTTATCTCCAATGCGATTTTTCCCGACATGAGCGGTGAGAAGAGTAGTATCGGAAGAAGAACGTGTCATGGGTCCTGTAGCAGGTTTGAGTTTATGAGTGAGAAAGTTTGTGAGATAAACTGGTGCATTACCCTGAAGACATTTAAAAACATACATGCATATCTTGAATTTGATGCGCTCCCGTATGGGCAGCCAGTGTAGAGTGTCCATGAGAGGTGATGGGCTATCACGTCTGTCAGCACAGAAAATAAGTTTAGCGGCTTTGTTTAGGAGAGATTGTAGACGGTCCAGGTCCTTTGATTTGGCTCCATACAGGAGTGCAATATGTTATATTTATCTAAATATTCTTGGCATTTTGTATTTGAAATCATCAATATGTAGAGATTCTCATTTCTGTGCCAGGAAGCAATTACATCTCGAAGCCTTGAGTCCTGATTTGGTCACTCAAGTGCGCTTTTCATAATTTTATGTGTTCTGTCCTTGTGTTCTCTTGTACTTTGGTTTAACATAGGTGTAATGTAATGTAATGGAAGATGGAAGGTGTTGTCCACCTCTGGCCTCCTTTGGCCTTTTGGACCGCTCCGCCATGCCTAATTAGTGACATGTTAAGGGATCCAAAATGATCTTTTATTGTGTTTCGACAGTATATTTTGTGGGTCATGAGAACACCTCAGACCTGTCGAATTGCATTCTGAATACGAAGCATGTCTTTCTGATATCAAATAATTTTCATTTTTTGAAAATCACAATATAATACAAATGACAAATTATAAAAATTTGATATTTTTAAAATTTTTGATATATAACAGTCCTCGAAGTAAATTATATAAATCTAATGATATATTCTTAAAGTGTATGTAGCAGGGGAAAAAGCCGGACGGTCAATTGAAAATTTTGACCTTTCATATTGAAGATATGGATTTTTTCCCAAAAAGACCTAATTTTTTTTTGGTGTTTTGGGAAAAAAATCCATATCTTCAATACTGAAAAGGTCAAAATTTTCAATTGATCGTCGGCTTTTCATCCCACCTACATACACTTTAAGTATAAATCATCAGATTTATAAAGTTTACTTCAAGTACTGTTAAATATCAAAAATATCAATTTTAATGATTTGCCATAAAATGTGTATTAAATTGCGAATTTCAAAAAATCAAAATTATTTGATATCAGAATGACATTCTTCGTATTCAGAATGCAATTCGATATGTCTGATGTGCTCTAATGTCCCAAAATAAATACTGTCCAAACGTTCATACCCCAGCCCTTAATCAATGAAATGTATGTAATGTTATGTATGTATTACTTTGGCATGGAAATAAAATATATATCTATCGATCGATACTGTGTGACTGCACACCAGTGTTAGCTACTGTAGCTATAAAATAACAGGATAAAATGGACCATTTTGGTTACAATTTCTTTTAATTTTGACCCATAAATTTATGCGTGCTTTGCGCACATTTGTTACAGTAAACTAATTTTGATATCAGGTTTGGCTTCTGCAAAAACTAAAGACAGAGATAGACAGTGTGGATGGGGTAAGGTACCTGGGTTTGTCCAAATCCAGTAGTGGTGCCAAATCCTGTTGTAGTCCCAAAGCCTCCTGTGGAAGTCTGGCCAAACAAACTAGATTGAGTTGTAGGCTGTCCAAACAAACTCTGCAATATAACAAGAGTTGACAATTGAATTAATTTTCTCTGAACTACATTACCTCTCGTCAGTAAAAGTAAGTACATGTGTGTGGTGGGTCAGGTTGGATAGGTGTGGGGGTGTGTGGGGTGTCTTGTTGTGCGTAGAATCGCATGGTAAGCTTACAGAATAAACAACTGGTCTTTCAATAAACTATTAATTTTAAGTGAAAAATAATGATTTTTGAACATGTCTGTAAAATCATCATTAAAAAACAAATAAATTGCAACCTGATTTTCCAGGATTTAGGGTCGGTCGCTGAGGACAACACAATATTTTTTTGGCCTAGTGTACAGATTTACTATGTGATTGCATGATGGCATAGGTAATATAATATGATATTGCCGATGTGTTTGTAAACACAGTCAAACAAGGACACGCACAGGATATCTTTGTACAACAAGGAAACATGGACGTCCACTGTTGGATAAAATATATATAAATTGCCATAAGAAAGCATTATAACTAATGTCCGCAGTTGCCGCTATAGGGTAGTTCACACTTGTAAAAACTTAACCACGTCCCACTGTAAATCGAAAAACTAAAACGTGTGCGTTCACGGTTGGATACGGCACTTGGATAGTCAACTTTGCACACTTACATAATTAAAACTACATGTTTTTCATGTCCTCATTTGCCGGTGGTTCCTCGTTAGGGAATGCATAACTTGTATCTTTTCACTCAAGATCTAATGTGACTTGTTCGGAAATGAAAATTAGAGGCAAACTAAAACTACCACAAGTACACAAAGGTGAATAATGTCACACCCTTCGTCACAAGCTGTATTGTTCCTAAGATTTGTACATTGTTCTAAGTTCTAAGCCTTACCTTTTGATTGTTATTTGCTCCAAAGCCTGTGGTGCCTGTGTTGCCAAACAATGTTGAGCCTCCAGTGCTAGTGCTGGTACCAAAACCAGTAGGTTTACTTCCAAACAAACTACTTGCTGGCTGCTGGGTTTGGCCCCCAAATAAACCACCAGAGGTTGGTGTAGCTCCAAATCCACCTGAAAAATAAGGAAAGAATGTTTGATAATTACATTGTCTTTAAAACTATTTGTTAAAGCCATAAAAAATAGTTTAGTATTTCTTTTCCATAAAATGTGACCCGGCAGCACAAATGAGCCGTAAATTCCCTAAATTGTATTCTGAGTTACGGTGTAAAATGTGTACGAAGGTCGTATTCATCGGTAACTTATAATCCTATTGTTGAAGTGCATAATAAGCTTCTACCTTAGATGGCTATAGAACTTTTAATAGCTCTGGTCTTTGTTTGCTTTTGCTAAATCCTGTTCAAGTGGTGGGTTACCAGGCATTGTATTTTGTACAGGTATGCATAACCAACAATTAACAATGAGAGAACTTTCTTAAACCTCGTTGACTTGGGGATGATTTGAAATGACCGCCAATTATGACTGTTTGATATTTATTGCCAGCAATGTGGAAAAAGAGACACATGTAAAAACGTAAAAAGCTATAATTTTGTTGAAGGAGCAAAGTTTAACAAACCATAACCCCGCTTCTGGATATCGCTTGAAGTCAAATGATATACCATTTTAAAGTTTATGATGTTTATTTTTTAAACACGAAATAAAACAAAATTGACCGGGGGAGGAATTTACGGCCCATTCGCCGTGGACGGTCACAAATGTTAGCTTTTACTGTAAATTTTGAGCTGAACTATGGAGTTTAAGCAAAGAAAGTTTGAATATACTACCAGCGCCGAATTCGCCAATGAATGTCACTCCGTCAATCGTGCTATGGTACGATCCTTTGATGTGTGTGTGACTGTTTCGCACGCCATGTATGTACTGTGTTATGAACATCGCATATGTGTTTGACTAATATAATAACACAACGGTTCCTGCACTTTATTCAAAGTCTCATATGTTAACAAAACTACAGAAGTACAAGTGGAAGCGACTTTAATTTCATATCTCCCTCATAAAATTGCTCACTTCTAAAAAGGCCACCACCACCACCACCACCACCACCACCACCACCAAGAGATTTGAGATGTTTTCATATCTTACCAATCTTACCAGTGCTTGTTCCACCAAAAACAGGTTTGTTTTGCTGGCCAAACACAAAGGTTGACGCTTGTGATGTCTGCTGACCAAACATTCCCCCTGGTTTGTTGTCAGTCGTTGTCAGGTTGGATCCGCCAAGGAGGCTGCCTGAAGTGGGACCTTTACGATTGGCGAGGTAGTCCTCCGTTCGTAATTCCTGTGATGAGAACAACAACACAGTGGTTAGAAAAATTAACATGTTATAAAAACCTTGTAAACTTTCATTTCACACACCTGGTTATCAAACTTCATAATACTACAGAGTTTATTGGATCAATTTGCTCCCCCCCCCCCACCTCCCCGGAAAGAATTTGAGCGTACACTCCTGGAGTAAGTTTACACTGAGAACTTATATTCTTTAAGATTGCATTTAAATGTAATAGTAAAGTGAATGTTGTGTGCTGAGAATATTGTTTCATTTCCTTTATATATACGTTTTGTTAAAATGTTGTCGCTTTTGGGGGAAAACAGGCAATTTGCTGGGAAATTAGGTCATTTGGAGGGAAATTTTCCTTTTCTGGATAAAGAAATACACAAGAAATGGTGAAGAATCCTGCCAAGTTGGAGTGAAATTGATCTCTCTTGCCAGGAAATAAACATATTTTCCAGGCCTATAGTGGTCTTCAGATGCAAACCTCATCGAGGAACCTGCAAAGGCCATCAAATTCTGTCCAGTATTCTTACAAATACTTAATAGTTTGCCAAATGCATTATTTACTTACCTCGAAACTTTTGCCTTCATATTCCTTCATAGCGGTGATGACCATGTGTCTTGTATTGACTGTCGTCGACACATTATTCTTCACCATTGTATCTGATCCTGATGCTGGTTGGAATTTGACGGTAGTTCCTACCACCGCCTGCTGGCCACCGAATAATGACCCTCCAGCAGCAGTGCCTCCAAAGAGTCCGCCAGCAGAGCTGGTAGCTGGCTGGCCGAATGCGGTGCTTGCAGTACTGGTTTGACCAAAAATACTACCCGAGGCACTGCCCCCAAATGCTGCTGAAAAAATGCAAACACAAACAAAACATGAAGATCGTATCAAACTAGCCTTGGCAGCGATTGAGAGACATCAGAAAATCAAACACACAAATTGATGTGTACTACCAGTGATTTGACTCTCAGATCACTCTTGCCAAAATTTCCTTGCAACTGGCAATCAGATTGTGAAAATAGTTCTTTTCGCACAATTCTAAGAAAAATGAAGACTCACATTTTTATTGACATTTATTTTCACAACTACACTAGTGGTTTAATCCGACTGGCAACCAATCATATCTGACTGCTTCCTTTTATAGGCTACAGATACTGCTGTAGAGGGCGTGATGAGTTGGTCAAAGATATAGTATTCACTACACAGAATTATGAGATTCAGAGCCCAAACTTATTTTGTTTTTTCTAACAGTTGTCCACTAGAAACACAATCTTACCCATTCAGTCAAAACAATGTCAATTTACACATTTGTGTTAGTAATTTGGAGAATAAAGAGATTAGTTGGGTACACTCGTAGTAGAAAAAACAGGTAACTATATTCTATAATATGGCAGAATTAAAAGGACTAGTTTACATGTGACATCATCTGTCAATCAGATTTGGGCATGGTTTGTTTACTAGTGTCAAGTTGTGATTATAGTCTCTGAATGCATGCCTTATGGTTAATTTTGCACCTTCAAATATACAATCTGTGTACAAAAAATAGGTATAATTAATATGAAACATTCTTTCCCGAAGGCACCATGTCAATAATGCCTAAAAAAGTTGTAAACGTACCATAATTTTTCGCCATTTTCTGCTATTCCTTTCCTCTGATCGAGACCAGATGAGTCAACCTTCCTTTTACCTACTACTAACCAATCAAGGTTCGCGGGGAGATTAATTAACAGTGATGCCAGATGCAAACTAGTCTTTTTAATTCTGTCTTTGATTATATCAACCATTTAAGGGCTGGGGTATGAACGTTTGGACAGTATTTATTTTGGGACATTAGAGCACATCAGACATATCGTTGCATTCTGAATACGAAGAATGTCATTCTGATATCAAATAATTTTGATTTTTGAAATTGCAATTTGATACACATTTTATGGCAAATCATTAAAATTGATATTTTTGATATTTAACAGTACTTGAAGTAAACTTTATAAATCTGATGATTTATACTTAAAGTGTATGTAGGTGGGATGAAAAGTTTACGATCAATTGAAAATGTTGACCTTTTCAGATTATTGAAGATATGGATTTTTTCCCAAAACACCAAAAAAATTAGGTCTTTTTGGGAAAAAAATCCATATCTTCAATATGAAAGGTTAAAATTTTTAATTTACCGTCGGCTTTCCTCCCTGCTACATAAACTTTAAGAATATATCATTAGATTTATATAATTTACTTCGAGGACTGTTATATATCAAAATTTGAAAAATATCAAATTTTTATAATTTGTCATAAAATTTGTATTATATTGTGATTTAAAAAATGAAAATTATTTGATATCAGAAAGACATGCTTCAGATTCAGAATGCAATTCGATAGGTCTGAGGTGCTCTCATGTCCCACAAAAATACTGTCGAAACACAATAAACGCTCATTTTAGATCCCTTAATTGGTTGACTGAAGAATGGTACTTCTCTTTATCCACTATTGGAGCAAAGTGACATTTTTTTTCTTAACATATCAAGCTATCTACACGTACATCGGCCCGTGTTTGAAATTCATGCTCCCTATCTAACATACATGATATAGCACGATGTTCTTTCAAATAAATAAAAAGAAGTTACTACCTACGTGTCCCATGTGAAAGTTGAGTGCATTTGATTGAAGAAAAATTGATGAGTGGGTAGCAAGCAATATAATCTAGAAATACCTGTTTTATTTTGGCCAAACATTGAACCAGTACCTGATCCAAATGCATTACTAGTTGCTGCTGGTGTTGAGAAGAGACTGCCCCCAGTGTTGGTGCCACCAAAGAGTCCTCCTCCAGCTGCGCTTGTGGTATTTGTTCCTCCAAAACCAAATCCTAGTGGTGCAAAGAAAAAGTATGTGGTATCACATGCAAACAAAATCTTTTCTTGAAGACTTACTCCATGTTATCATTTCAAGTCAAATACTGTTTAACCCCCTGAACACTACCTGTCAATCTAACATTGCCTCTGATTGGTCAATTACACAATATCTTCAGTTTAATCACCAATCAGAATGGAGCTTCACAAATAATTCACCCATTTTTTTTGGTGTGGTGAAATTATTATAACAATGTTGCTGATTGGTCCAATAGGCAGGTAGTTCTCATGGGGTTAAGGCTGGTACGTTTTTTTAGTCCTCTTCCCGTTCCAGATAAATTCAAATCATGCTGTCTATTACAATGCAGACTTACATGCCAAAATCTCAGTCATTTTAGGCACAACATTTCACATTAATAATTGGATTAATCTGTGTCAAAAGGCTTGACAACTTACAAATTTTATTTTGACATAACATATTTTAAAAGTTGCAAACTTGCATGATATGCACAATTCCATAATTGGGCCAGAAAAAGATCACTGTCAACTTATGACTAAATTCTTTTTTTTTTTTTTCTAACAAAGAAAGCCTTCCATTTGATTTGTATGAATTGTTTGTTTCCATAAATATACACACCCCTAACCACATACCCCTATGTGTATCCATCTGCAAACAATGATGTTTCACACCTCTGATTGGTCAATTACATGATATCTTCATTTTAATCACCAATCAAAATGGAGCTTTGCAAATAATTCACCCCAATATTTTTGCGTGGTGAAATTATTCTAACAATGTTGCTGATTGGGTCAATTGATAATGAAAACTTCTTTTTGGCCAATCGGCAGGCAGTTCTCATGGGGTTACACAAATTTAGCAACACTTCAGTGAATTGTATATACCTGTTGATGATGTAGCTGTCTGACCAAATGTACTGGTGCCTCCTCCAAATAGTCCCCCTGTAGAACTGGTATTAGTTCCTCCAAATAATGATGATCCGGGGGTCTGGGCTCCAAATGCACCAGGGGTGCCAAAACCAGTGGACGCTGGGGTTTTACTTCCAAATGCTGATCCTGCAGTGTGAAGAAAAGTGTACAAACTCATGACTAATGATGAAGGCAAAAAATGCATTATTCACCCTTTGCAATGATCGCCATCTTGCTACCCAAACCAGGTTTTCCTGCAAACGCATGCACAAAATGTGTATTTTTGTTTCTCATGCTTTTCTAACAAAGTGCCAGAAGGCTTTTGCAAAGCATATGTGGTAATTAAACACATGCGTTTGACAGGCGTATGCACACACTTCTTGGGTAGAACCTTGATTTGAGTTGACCATGGCGATTTTGTTCCAGATAGGCCGAGCGACCTAGGCTATTGCACTCGCCCATGTACGTGGTACGATTAAAAGGTTCGCTTCATTGCCACTACGAATTAAGCGTTTCCACATATCTCTGAAATTACTCATTTTTACGATCTGCGCATTATTGTGTTTAACGCGTTTGAACTCAAGGAAACTCGATTGTTTGTCAGTTTCGCTTTCAATACCCTGACTGGAAGTTCAATCCCCTGACAAGAGATTACCCCTATCTTTCAACACATATATTCAACTGCAAGCCAAACAATGGATATATACCAAAAATAAAAGGATATTTTCTATAATTTGAGATTATAATCACACATTGACATATCAATATTATGACTCTTTTGATTAAATGGAAGCATGGGAAAGATATCTCTAGAGGTGAATAATATTAATTCAGTTTATTTGTAATCTAGTGCTTGATGGTGTGATTTACATTTCCACATGTACAAATTGAATTATTGACCTATTGGTGACGATGTGTGTAGTAAACTAACCCCTAAACAAGGGTTCTATGATTGCTTACCTGCTCCAAAAGTGGAACCAAAAGGTTTGTTGGTTGATCCAAACATGATTCCTTTCCGATATGATCTCTTCACCTGCTGCTACCACGGTAGTTGAAAATTTCCAAAGCAAATGGAAACAAGATCAATCTTGTATCCCAGAAATTTACACCTGTTTAAAAAATTTTTAATGAAAAGATTACTTCTAGATCTATGTGGATAGTTCTGACCCATTTGGATTGAAACTTGCTGAAAAAATGGGTATCAAATGAATTATCAACTGTACAACACAGATCATGATGGGTATATCGTTAAAAAAGTTGCTCAAATGACACATCAGCAAATTGATAGCATGGTTAATCTCTTCAAAATTAGCTAACTTTGCTCTCCAGATACAGATAGGCCAAAGTCATCAAAATTAATTTAGGTATTTATAAACCATTAAACTTCAAACAGAATTGTTTACACATTAATTAAGGCAGGCATTTTTGGTCAGGTTTTCGGGTACCCAGGGGTGGAATTTCGTAAAGTACCACAGGAGTCCAATTTGCGAGAGTCCATGGATTCCCGTAAATGGATTCTCGTTGTACAATCTTGCGGGAGTCCAAAAGGTATTATATGTAGGCCTACGTTAAATGCATTCAAACAAACAAATAAACTAACAAAGTTAAGTTCTTAATATATGTGTCATCATACTCTCACTATTGCATCTTTGGTGACTTTTCCTTTATATTTTGCAGGGCTGGCTTTAAGTTTTAAGGCGTGTTGAACTTAAACGTAAGTTCGCTGAGCCGATCATTTCCTGCGCGAGTCCAATAGGACTTTATGGGAGTCTCTGCGAGAGTAGACTCTTGGACTCCCGCCGAAATTCCACCCCTGGTACCCGACCGAAGAGAGTCAGCATTTGGTTACCCAAAATTGCAAAAAAATAAATAAAAATTTATTTTTTTGGGTTTTGGAGTGTCCCTGGACCTAGAGCTATTAAAATGGTAGGATCATTCACATTCATGGTTGACCTACAAAAAAATTGAATACCGGTACATGTTTTTAATATGCAAAGTGATAATTTGTGTTCATGTCATACCAGTTCATACTCTACTAATGATTTCAAAATGGATACGGTACAAATTCATTTTGAAATCATCTAGAGAATGTCATAAACACAAATGATCACTTTGCATTTTTAAAAAATGGGTTTTTTTATATAATTTCGGGTACCTACCCGATTACCACTACCAGCCCGAAAAATGTGTCGGGTACCCGGGTACAAAAATACCTGAAAATGCCTGCCTAGCATTAATCACCTTTGAAAATTTGGTGACCATTTAATAGTGACTGAAGTCAGACTGAAGTAATATCGTTCCACACTCTATTAATATTATTGTGTCGTCATGGATAGTTTCACTCGAGCACTATAGCTTTGAATTTGCACACAATAGTTACTCATTTAATATCTTGGTGTAGATTAGCCATCCAGTAAATAACATATAAGGTGATGAAGTTCGGAGTTACCGGACGCAACTGTCGCATGTAAGTTGCAAATTTTATTTCCAGAATTCGATTTAACTTTACCTTATATTTACTCATTTAATGCTAGAGTATGTTGCTATCGGTCGGACAGCGATGACGGATGTTATTTATTCTGTTAGTATTAATGTTGAAATTTGGAGAAAATTTATTTAGATATGAGTCAACTGTTTCTTTTGAGTAAAATTTGCTAAAATTTTGTTTGTGCAATTTTAGCAACATTTGTAATGCTCGCCGGTCATGATCGGCTGTCCAAGATAGAAATCTTGCTCAAAAGATACAGTTGACTAATCAAAATTAACTTTCATCCAAATCAATGAAATTTCACCATTAACAGAATAAATAACCTCCGGTGCAAAAAATTGCACCACTGTCCGACGGAAAAACCATACCAAATAGCTCGAGATACTCTATCTAAAATACAGGTTTACATTTTTAGACCAAAATGCATGACAGTTTTAGTCGCTATTCCGTGGTCTACTTTATGGGTGTGAATGGAAAAGGTCTTATATGAAAGATAAAATTATTTGTTTGGGCCAGACATAAATCCCTAAGAAAATAAGTAGCCAATTATGACCAAAAAAAACCCAAAAAAATCAGTGCATTTAGTTGCACATTGAATATGTGTGAAAAAGGACATAAACTTAATCCTTGTAATTGGATAACTGTAGGCAGTGCATACATGCCTATATACTTTCACACGAGGGCAGCAAAACATAGGCTATTGGTCATTGACAACAAGATGGCTGCCCCCACAGCAGCCAGCAGTGATTCTGAAACTAAACATGTTTGTGCTATGCATGTTGTTCCTGGCACAACAAGTGATTTTCTGAGGTTTTCGGAAAAAAGTTGGAGCAAGTATATCTCTTGTGCTGAACGATGGGTGAAGCTGGTGGACCGGGAAGAGCACAAAGTAGCTCAAAATGCTGGGGAAGTCCTGGGTGTCGAATTCGACTCCAGTGCTGTCAGAACTGTAGACTACAGATTTCCAGATGCAGAATCCAAGGTAAGCATATTTTTATTGTCATAATTTATATACTATAAAAATATAAGCTTACAATATATAAGTGTTGCCACACAATCATGACAATCAAGTCTGTTTAGTGTGGCATCATGTATTCACACAGTGCATCCATGGACCATGGCTCGTACTTGTACATTTGCGAGAAGGCATCATCAATATTATCATGTACACTGATAATCATAATACTTCCGAGGCCTGTGGTGAAAGTGCAGACTACTGGGCTAACGCTATCGCGATCACTCACATACATAGCGGGTAAACGTGCGCGCCTAATCGCGCGTTTTACGCGATAAGAACAAAGGCCCTGTAACCTGCACTTTCACCACAAGCCTCGGAAGTATTATGATTATGGGTACGGTACATACAATCATGTCAATGGAATGGTTGCATGAATGTGACGTGTGGATACGGGCCAGGTAATGAGTCAGTATGTAGCAATTAGTTATCACTGTACCCAAGTTATGTGCCAGGGTGGATTTGATTCACATGGGGTAGGCACATTAGTGTTGCATGTTGTTTTATTACACATTTGACACTACCGCTTGAACAATTATCAGTGCTCACTGCTCAGTCAGTGGCAGTGCAACTCGTAGATGCAGTAATTACAACACCCATACCCAGGGGGTACACTTGACATGGCCCTAATATGTGTGAGTATTACCAAATCATAATTGTTCAGAATTCCCAACATGAATATGCCACTGATAGCTGACATCCTGACAAATTTGCTGTTAGAGCAAAATTGTAATGTATCATATCATTGCTTTGTAGTACGGTACCTGTGTAATGTGACGGAGTGTCCACCGTGACACAGCATCCGTAACAATGAAATTCTATTCATTGCTATTCATGCACGGAATAAGCCGCAATCAATATGATCAATGATTCATGAACATATGAATAGATTCTCTTTGTTTATAGGACACTGTAACACTAGGACAATTTATGTTATGATACTGATTACTGGCGGTACACATGCATAGTTTGCTACGTGTTTTATGAATACTAACTTGTTCCATCCCCCGATCATCACAGCTGTCGATGCCTGGTTTGTGGACAGATATTTCGATCAACAGTCCGATTAAACCCCTGGATAAAACCGTTGCCAAACAATTCAAAACAAGAATTTTTGTAAAAAAAAAATGGGTCAATTTATAAGAATATTTCGTTATTAGGATTAGGAAATTAAACTAAAGCAGATTGTCAACAACAAAAAATTATTGACAGGTTCACGTAGCAATGTGCCCAATTCAAATAGTGCTAGAAAACCCATGAAACAAGCAAGTCATGTGTATAAGCAACAGACTGTAAAAGGAGCCTTGATCACTTTCAAACTGGAAAAAATGGACACTTAAGTTCAGATTGAAATCCTTGTTGTATCAGTTTTTTCGAGGTACCGTATGCAAAATGTTTTATTTTCAGATTTTTACTTTCTATTCTTTCAGGTATACCAAGTTCAAGATGGGCAAGCACAGAGAAGAGGCCATGCCACCAAACCAAGACTCCCTAAAGCAGCACATTATGCGAGCTAATTACCAGGCAGCAGTGTATAAATCAGCCCTTGACCAGTTCCCTGACATTCCATCACCCCATGGAAGAGGATGGATAGTAGACGGTGAGAGTATTGCTATACATTGGACTGACCTAGCACCAGCACCTGATAGCATACTAGAATTTGTGCATTGTGACTGTAAGAAGACAAAATGCATACAAGGTGGATGCTCTTGTTTGGAAAAAGGACTCCCATGCACTGATCTGTTCAAGTGTGTGTCATGTGAGAACACTCCTCAAGAATGTCTAACAAATGATGGGGATGACAATGATGAAGATGATGACAGTGATAGTGAAAGTGAAGACTGAAACCCTTTAAAGTGCCTTGATTTCAGGAGAATTGGCCAGTTTTGTCCTACAGACAAGTACAATTTCAAGTTATGCATTAACAGTAATGCATAGTCATCACATCCAACTAGTTGCATTTCCGATTTAAAATCAGTTTATTGTGATGCTGCAATGTGAATGTGGTGTATCATGATCAGAGCTATAGGTCTCTAATGCATAGTCATCACATCCAACTAGTTGCATTTCGATTTAAAATCAGTTTATTGTGATGCTGCAATGTGAATGTGGTGTAAAAATACATCATGATCAGAGCTATGGACCATGTCATGCATGAAGATCTATCAAAGTCACTTTTAGGTCTCAAAAAATCAAGACATGTCTGGATAAATGTGTAAGTTATGGTATCTGTATGATATGGCAATATCTGAATCAGAGGAACCTCTTTGACACAACTTATGGGGCACACATTTTAGTTTGTGTTTTCAGATTCAGAGGTAGAGGTGGTTGAGCGGTCTTGCGTACTGTACCGTCGGCCGGGTGTTTCAAAAATCGTGGGTTCGAGCCTCAATCGAAACCAGGATTCTTTGCTACCCCAAAAGGTTCCTATCTAGGTCAGAAATGCTGTAATTATATCATACAAAATTCAGTTGGGATACAAAGATTTTTTTCTGAGGCTTTGGGCTATAAATTTGATATAATTACAGAATTTCTCCTCTACCCCATCCACTGTGTGTAATGTACAGGCTAGTACATGCAGTGAATGACCGGTGCGCCGTGGTTCGGAAAGTCACGTTAAGCTGTTGGACCCGTGTATTTGGCAGTTGCCTTGAACATGTTTAAAGTTACTGGCCTTCGTCAGTAGGGAGTTATCCCAGATCAGTTACCTGTACAAGTACCCGCAATTCTAGGCTCAGGATCGTGCATAGGTAAACTTTCCACATAAAGCCTAGGTTGCAACTATAGCTCATCACCAGGAAGGAAGGATTGTGTGTTATCATTATCCACTTATTACATACAAACTCAGTGCCAAGGATTTGAAAAACAAATCATTGTAATCAAATGTTTTGTGTTCACGAGGTTCCACTGTATTCTCAAACAAAAGTGTTTTCAAAAACATAAAAATGATGTTCAATGCTGTGAAACTTTGATTTGGTGCAAAGAAGATCAAAATGATAAAGAAGAAGCAAAAATAAAAACAACATAAAGTGCAAAGTAAGATATTGTTGCCTCTGTATGTCTCATTTTATTATATACTGTATGGTAAGTGTTAAACATATACCAATTGCTTGGAAAATGGTGAGCGCTTGAGTGGTATGTTGTATTTAACTGCCTGTAATCCTACCACAGCCCCCTCCTCCCACACATACCACCACCACCAAAATACTCTATTAAGGTAACAAAAATACTGTAATTATTGATAAAATATATTATAAAGAACAATAATTTATTTTTTTCTATGTTTTTTGTAGAAGCAGTAATATTTAGTAATATTTTTAATACCGGTGCTCCTTGAAAAAAAAGAATTTCCATCATATTATTAAAAAGCCCGATATCGCTCGAATTGGCGTTTTTTCTTTAGGGATTTTTACACTGCTAATTGTACTCATTTTGTCCATTGATTAATGTGGTTTCCAAGTACACCCAGCAAGTGGACCACGGAATTCATTTTCTGGACATATAAATACCATGCATTTTGGTCTATTTACTATATCTTGCTGTACTTCAGCTAGAGCGCCAAAGGAAGAAAACCTGGGTTTTTTCCGAGAACAATACAAACAGCAAACACGTAATCATTTCATGACTTCAGTGACGCGACCTTGATCATTGATGGCTATCATTTCTGTACAACATGTCAAGTGAAGTGAGAGAGAATTGAATAGATGCATGTTCGTCACAACAGAACTGGACTGGCTCGTGTCAGATACCAAAGCACTCTAGGCTAGCATCACATGCGTACGTAGACACAGAACATGAGAACAGAGAAGCTAAGAAGGCCAGTCAGCGCCAGTGCAGTGGAAATCGTAGTGACGGAGTATATCCTGTCTGGACACATCACACTTCATGTGTGATGTGTCCTGCTATTCGCCAAACTTTCCTGCTTCAACTTGCACTATTCAAAACATAAAATATATTAATTATTACCGATATCGCTCGTTTTTACAGAAAAGCGAAGCAGCATGGCATCGCAGTGCACCAGGACGTGCCGTGTGCAAAATTTCTAACGGGCGCCATAACCCGTTTTGTGATTGGTTCATTGGTTGTATATTCACCATTTATCGCGATCGTGAAGCCAATCAATGAACGCGACGGCCTTCATGGGTAATGTAGATCTGACCACGAAAAGCGAAGTACGTCTAACCTGATTGGTTAAAAAAATACTTGGACCAGTCAGCGTGCTCAGTTCTTAATTAACAGCCACGTGCAGGTGATTTCCATGTGGTGTTTCAGCGATGGAGTATAAATTCAGCTTGACAACTTATCTTGCAATGAAGGTGCAAGGTAGTTCTAGTAACTATAACTCAGCATACTGATTATAGTGCACTCTATGTATATCTTTTCCACAAATAAGAAACATCACAATATGTGGGCTCATGTTGGGCTCCAATGATGTAGACGAGGAACTCTCAAGGACAGTTTTGGCCTGCATGGATGATATTAATCCCATTGTACCAGAGTCTGGGCGTACATGGATGATTTTAATCCCATTGTACTATACTACCATACCAAAGTTGAGATAATTGATCTACATTGATCTCATCTTTTGGGTGGGTTCAACATTCCCTGAGTTGGCAAAACCTGCAATCTTCATGGAGTAATTTACTTAGTGCAAAAGTGGTCAAAATATTGCTCTGCAAATTTGCTTTATTTTCATGATTTGGATTTATCATATTGAGCAGCATTCTCCTTGTGATGTTTCTGCACTGTGTAGAGAGGGTCTACAACATCTCTGAGGTAAAACTGACAAATGCAAGATATATTTCTTGATGCTTGAAGTTTGGATTTCTTAAACGTACAGTGCATCCCTATGTACCGCTGCAAGACTTCAGGTCCGTAGATGTCATTATGTTTATGATAAAGACTGAAGTCTTGCTGGCAAGACTAGGTGCAAGGACAATACAGAGACAATCACTGACACTACAACAATTAATCTAATAGATGGCTTGTTTATGACATGCATCGGGTGGATTTTACGATTGAGGTAAGATTTTTGGCCTGCCCCGGCGTGAATATTCTCATTTTTCTTCATCAAAAATGCTAGCGATGACCAGTTTTTTGCTGACAATTTGATAACAAGATACTTTCATACATGATAGGGTAAAAACGATAGCTGTACAGTCGTCTAAAATATACATTTTGATATAGGCCTAAAATTATCTGCACAAAATCTTTGCTTTGGTCCATACATTGCCAAGGCTTCCAGGGATGTTTACGTATACGCGTATAGTGACGGAGTTGTGAGTACCTATCGGGCTAGTATTATTCATAATCATTATAATTACTAGAAATCCAACAAAGTCATGAAGTAATCAACGCTAGGCTAAAAATAGAATAACAAATAACTGCAACTTTTCAAACCTGTATTTAGTGTGTATGATTGATTTGTCAACAAACACTGACTTGTCTTGATTGTTGTCGCGCGATGCAAACTTGTAGAAAATACGAGTAACTTATATCACGCTATCTTTGGGTAATTATAAAACAACATACACGCAATCAAACTAATTTTATACAAGAAAATATGACTATAATTACCATCCTGACGTAATAATTGGGGGATCCCCTTCCTTTCCGCATAAATCTGGTACGAACAGGCGCAAACGGCAAACTAGATATTTATAAATACACACACATGCGTAGCACATAGGAATCAAAGCAATTACAATTTACACAGGGCTCGAGGATATCCACGCAAAAATCACATTGACTGAAAAATAACCGACTGGAAATAATAGACTACAGACCAGCCCTGTGTATATTTCAAACATAGTTGGCCGGCTGTGAATGAAGACTATATTGCAACCCATTATCATTAAACCATGGAGGTATATAAATAAATGGAGAATGATCGCCAGAATTATAATCTCTTAAGTGGAGATTATCCGATTACCTCTATTCAATGAGTCACCAAACTTGAATGACTAGCCACTTCAGCCAAGCTATTGATCTCCACGATGGTTATGAGACTCTACCATGGTTCATTGATCGTCACTCCCAAAATTTCCTCATAGGAATTGACCCTACATTGACCCGTACCGGAAGGCTTGTAAAAGAGACTGTATAATGACGTCAGCTAGTCAATTAGCTGTTCAAAGTCGCCAGTTTTGATAGCTTATAGTTTCAATGTATGATTGTGCGAAAACCCGATGAAATTTGGATGTTCTGTTCTCAAGTTATGAAACTGTTTTCAACACTAGTTGTGCCGTAACTTGACAAATATACTTAGTTTTCATGTTCATATATTAAGCTTTTAAGGGGGTCTGAGGGAGTTCAAATATAGTGCAAATGAAAGCAAAACGTTTTTACCTTCCGATTGTGAAAAAATTATGTTGGGCCAATTTGGGCCAATTGAGTTAAGAGCGAGTAAAATTTACCGGAAGTACTTCGAATTCAGCTAAAATCTTTTCATCATCATTAAACTTCTCATTTTATAATAAATAATTATCAGTATTTAGGCCTAAATGATTATTAATATAATTAATTAGGGGCCATCATTTTCTTTGGAGGGGGGTTCCAAATAGGCCTATACCGGGGGGTCATAACTTTTGGAAAGAAAAATAGGGGTCATAGCCTAATTTAATTTTTCAAGAATCATGACCAAAATGTAGGGGTCACAATATGACCACAGATATAGGCCTACAGATAGGGTGTTTATTTTATTCAAAAAGACTGATTTCAATGCAATTTTTTGCGAAAATGACATTTTGATATTAAATTTTCTGAAACATGAGCACTTTCCAATAAACATTATAAGTAACTGCATTTAGCACCCCAATGAAATAAATGACCAGTGAAACAGACTTAACAATGTAATCAGCTTAACATAATCAATATCCCCTGAAATTGCCTATTCAACAATAATTGGTCATAACCAACGTAGTACAAAAGATGCTTGGCTAGATCATTCTCCATTTATTTATATACCTCCATGATTAAACCATGGTAGGTATTACCTACCATGATTAAGGTTATACAAAGAAACGTATAAAAAACGTATAAAAGACGTATAAAGTTGTTCTCTAAAACCGCGTTTTCTCAGCAATGAAATATCGCAGTGAGTCAAATGTTGGTGCATGGATGTATCTTTACATTATTTTTGTGTGTTTATACAAATTTTTAGAATCCGTTTGAAAATCCTTCGTTTAAATCATTTTACGCACCATGTTCACAAGCTCAAAAACGCGTTCCATGCAGTTTTTTTCAAATTTTCGCTCCGTATAAAACCACGCCGAGTGATTGTTTTCTCCTTTTTGCATTGTACTACAAATCGACCAAAGAAATAATGTTGCCATGGGGAAGAACCAATTACAGTACCGATTAAATTTTATTAGCCCGTTTTTGGGAACAATTTTCGAGAATCTTGTACCACAAAACACTGTTATGTAACATTATCGATATCTGGATTGTGGAACGTTAATTTTGATTTCTAACTGCCTACATTATTTCTCCAATGTCTGTCGCTTACTTTACCATTTGAATTTCACTCAAAATTTAAGCTACTTTTGCAAAAAACGAGGTTTTTCGCCATCGATACCTCCGACATTTACAGCGGTAATGAGCGTGTTTATCATAAGAGCCTGTTTACGCACTATTCCATAATAGTCAGTTTGAGATCAATCGATTTCATATGTCCCTTCAGTTGCTCAATCGGTTAGCGCGCCGGACTTATACGTTCAACTATATAATACTATACTTTTGAGCTGGAAAATTTGGTACGTGTTCGAGTCCCTACGGGTCCATTCCGTTTATTTTATATTATTTTTCTCTCACTTTTTTCCTTTTTCTTGTTCGTTGCTTTCTTTCTGACTGCAGCGATTGATTGTTTTTGCCCGTTTTTTTTCATGATAATCCCGGGAATTTTTAGGCTATTCTAGTCTAATAATAGGCGCGGCGCGGCCTATGAATATATTTTTACAAATTCGATTAACAAAATATTGGTTGTTGGTTTTGTTATTGTTGTTGTAGTTATTGTTGTAGGCCTATATATTGCATAATCAGGGTATAAATAGGCCTACTAGGCCTATTATAGCATGGGAAGCATTGATTTATTTCACGACAGATAATTCAGGATAATTTTAAAAATTGAAAATTTAGAAAATCCAAAGGAAAATTGCTCGGAAAATTGCCGAAAACGGCTGCCCACAATCACACCCCCCCCCCCATCAGCCCATATGGTCCTATCATGGTCGCCCCCTCCTATCCCTGCAACATATAGGATGACTCACGAGCCGCAGTTTGTCCGTGGCCGGCCCTAGTTCAGATTGATACACTATTGTACGCGTGAGTTCATTCTTTTCTGCATGGCTGTTTCCATTATTAACTTACGCCCCTCTGGAATCAAGCCTTGAAAATCAATTGCATTTAACCTTAAACATGATCAAAGATTAGTCTTTGGATTTAAAATATTATGAGATTGGGCCTCCTTTTTTTAGTTCACTGGTTCAAAGAAGTATTTTAGATAATTCTAGGCTATTGCACCAATCTGCCAAATCTTCATCTTTCTTTAATTCGATGTTTGTTTTCCTCCCACGTCTTTGGAATGGAATTCCCTCTGAATTGCATCATAACAATCTTGTTGTAAATCTAAATGTAATTCTTTTTACTTGAATATGCTTAAATGATCTTGTGGTATTAATTGTTTTGGCTTATGTATTTTCAAATGCCTGTATTTTATGTATAAGCTTTTTTTTATATTTATATAGTTTTCCCCAAGATTTTATAATGGTTTTGTTTTACTAAATGACGTAAATAGTTTTTTTGTACTTTCAAGTTTAATCTTTTTATTCATGTGCAGGATGAGTGGGCACTTCTGTGTTTGGGCTTTTAGTAGGTATGTCACAGTGGCTGCACAATAATTCTGCCACACTGTGCATGCAAGCATAACAGTGAATTGAAAAGCGCGCGCTTCAAAGTTGACCAATTTTAGAAAACATCATGTCAAAAAATGAATTTCCTCACAATGCTTCATTTATCCAAAATGTTTGAATTTTTAATATATGGTGTGTGGCAAAAAAAAAAACATGCAAAATAATGTTCCAAAAACATTGCCTACCACGCGTTATAGATGATGATGATTCAGTACGCAAAATAAATGTGAGGATTCATTACGCAAAATCCCGGGGCCGGTAAAACGGCTATAATTTGCCGCGCGCTTAGAAAAAAAAATCGGCATTAGGCCCAATGCAAAGATATATTTATATTAACAAAAAATGTTAAAATGAAGAAGCTGACCAAAATTTAAAACGGCACTTATATAGCAGAGATTATTGGGAACATGAAGAAAAGAAAATAAGAAACAAAACAAAAACAAAACAAAAACAAAACAAAACAAAAACAAAAAAACAATGATGATTCAGTAGGCCTACGGCAAATACTTTTTGTCTCATATAAACCTGCCGTGATTGCTATTTTCGGTAGACAGTCAAAATGATAATCATTAAAAAAATTAATAAACATAAAGAAAAAATAGAGGCATCAATTATTTTCTTTGTAGGCCCTATAGGCCTGCTATCTACAGAAGATAGCAAGTAAAGCAAAAAACATGCTAAATAATAATGTTACATAAAACATTGCCTAACACGCGATGATGATTCAGTACGCAAAATGTGAGGATTCGGTGCGCAAAATCCCAGGGCCGGTAAAACGGCTATAATTTGCCGCGCGCCTAGAAAAAAAAATCGGCATTAGGCTTAATGTAAAGCTATAAAGAAATGTTTAAATGAAGAAGCTGACCAAAATTTAAAACGGCACTTATATAGCAGAGATTATTGGAAACATGAAGAAAAGAAAATAAGAAACAAAACAAAAAAGCAAAACAAAAACAAAACAAAAGCAAAAAACAATAATGATTCAGTACGCAAAAAATTACTTTTTGTCTCATATACCCGCCGTGATTGTTATCTTCGGTAGACAGTCAAAATGATAATCATTAAAAAACTCATTAAACATAAAGGAAAAAAAATAGAGGTATGAATTTTTTTCTTTGTAGGCCCTAAATCCTATCTACAGAAGATAGCAAGCAAAGCAAAAAACATGCAAAATAATGTTCCAAAAAACATTGCCTACCACGCGTTCTAGATGATGATGATTCAGTACGCAAAATGGGAGGATTCAGTGCGCAAAATCCCGGGGCCGGTAAAACGGCTATAATTTGCCGCGGCATTAGGCCGAATGTAAAGCTATAAAGAAATGTTAAAATGAAGAAGCTGACAAAAATTTAAAACGGCAGTTATATAGCAGAGATTATTGGGAACATGAAGAAAAGAAAATAAGAAACAAAACAAAAAAGTAAAACAAAAACAAAACAAAAACAAAAACAAAGCAAAACAAAAAACAAAAAAACGATGATGATTCAGTACGCAAAAAATTACTTTTTGTCTCATAATAAACCCGCCGTAATTGCAATGGGAGGATTCAGTACGCAAAATCCCGGGGCCGGTATAATCGGTAAAACGGCTATAATTTGCCGCGCGCCTAGAAAAAAAAAATCGGCATTAGGCCGAATGCAAAGCTATAAAGAAATGTTAAAATGAAGAAGCTGACCAAAATTTAAAACGGCACTTATATAGCAGAGATTATTGGGAACATGAAGAAAAGAAAATAAGAAAAAAAAAAAAAAAGCAAAACAAAAAAAGCAAAACAAAAAATAAAAAACAATGATGATTCAGTACGCAAAAAATTACTTTTTGTCTCATATGATAAACCCGCCGTGATTGCTATCTTCGGTATAGGCCCCCTAGAGTCAAAATGATAATCATTACAAAAATCATTAAACATAAAGAAAAAATAGAGGTATGAATTATTTTCTGTGTAGGCCCTAAATGCTATCTACAGAAGATAGCAAGTAAAGCAAAAAACAAAACAAAAACAAAACAAAAACAAAACAAAAACAAAAAACAAAAAAAACAATGATGATTCAGTACGCAAAAAATTACTTTTTGGTCTCATATATATACCTGCCGTGATTGCTATCTTCGGTAGACAGTCAAAATGATAATCATTAAAAAAAAATTAAACATAAAGAAAAAAATAGAGGCATCAATTATTTTCTTTGTAGGCCCTAAATGCTATCTACAGAAGATAGCAAGTAAAGCAAAAAACATGCTAAATAATAATGTTCCAAAATCATTGCCTAACACGCGTTCTAGATGACGATGATTCAGTACGCAAAATGTGAGGATTCAGTGCGCAAAAAACCCGGGCCCGGTAAAACGGCAATTAGGCCGAATGCAAAGCTATAAAGAAATGTTGAAATATAGAATCTGGCCAAAATTTAGAACGGCACTTATATAGCAGAGATTATTGGGAACATGAAGAAAACAAAATAAGAAGCAAAACAAAAAAGTAAAACAAAAACAAAACAAAAACAAAATAAAAAACAATGATGATTCAGTACGCAAAAAAATTGCTTTTTGTTTCATATAAACCCGCCGTGATTGCTATCTCCGGTAGACAGTCAAAATGATAATCATTAAAAAATCATTAAACATAAAGAACAAAATAGAGGTATGATTTTTTTCTTTGTAGGCCCTAAATACTATCTACAGAAGAAAGCAAGCAAAGCAAAAAACATGCAAAATAATGTTCCAAAAAACATTGCCTACCACGCGTTCTAGATGATGATGATTCAGTACGCAAAATGTGAGGATTCAGTATATACGCAAAATCCCGGGGCCGGTAAAACGGCTATAATTTGCCGCGCGCCTAGAAAAAAACATCGGCATTAGGCCGAATGTAAAACTATAAAGAAATGTTAAAATGAAGAAGCTGACCAAAATTTAAAACGCCACTTATATAGCAGAGATTATTGGGAACATAAAGGAAAGAAAATAAGAAACAAAACAAAAAAACAAAACAAAAACAAAACAAAAAAAAAAACAAAACAAAACAAAACAAAACAAAACAAAACAAAACAAAACAAAACAAAACAAAACAAAACAAAACAAATGAAAAAAGAATATAAAACTATAAAGAAATGTTAAAATGAAGAAGCTGACCAAATTTTTAAAACGCCACTTATATAGCAGAGATTATTGGGAACATGAAGAAAAGAAAATAAGAAACAAAACAAAAAAGTAAAACAAAAACAAAACAAAAACAAAAACAAAACAAAACAAAACAAAACAAAACAAAACAAAACAAAACAAAACAAATCAAAAACAAAAACAAAACAAAAACAAAACAAAAACAAAAAACAAAAAAACAATGATGATTCAGTACGCAAAAAAACAACTTTTTGTCTCATATAAACCTGCCGTGATTGCTATCTTCGGTAGACAGTCAAAATGATAATCATTAAAAAAATTATTAAACATAAAGAAAAAATGGAGGCATAAATTATTTTCTTTGTAGGCCCTAAATGCTATCTACAGAAGATAGCAAGTAAAGCAAAAAACATGCAAAATAATAATGTTACAAAAAAACATTGCCTAACACGCGTTCTAGATGATGATGTTTCAGTACGCAAAATGTGAGGATTCAGTGCGCAAAATCCCGGGGCCGGAAAAATTGCTATCTTCGGTAGACAGGCAAAATGTTAATCATTTTAAAAAATCATTAAACATTAAGAAAAAAATAGAGGTATGAATTTTTTTCTTTGTAGGCCCTAAATCCTATCTACAGAAGATAGCAAGCAAAGCAAAGAACATGCAAAATAACAATGTTCCAAAAAACATTGCCTACCACGCGTTCTAGATGATGATGATTCAGTACGCAAAATGTGAGGATTCAGTGCGCAAAATCCCGGGCCGGTAAAATGGCTATAATTTGCCGCGCGTCTAGAAAAAAAAATTTGCATTAGGCCGAATGCAAAGCTAAAGAAATGTTAAAATGAAGAAGCTGACCAAAATTATATAGCAGAGATTTTTGGGAACATGAAGAAAAGAAAATAAGAAACAATACAAAAAAAGCAAAACAAAAACAAAACAAAACAAAACAAAACAAAAAACAATGATGATTCAGTACGCAAAAATTACCTTTTGTCTCATATAAACATACCGTGATTGATATTTTCGGTAGACAGTCAAAATGATAATCATTACAAAAATCATTAAACATAAAGAAAAAATCGAGGTATGAATTATTTTCTTTGTAGACCCTAAATGCTATCTACAGAAGATAGCAAGCAAAGCATAAAACATGCAAAATAATAATGTTCCAAAAAACATTGCCTAACACGCGTTCTAGATGATGATGATGATTCAGTACGCAAAATGTGAGAATTCAGTACGCAAAATCCCGGGGCCGGTAAAACGGCTATAATTTGCCGCGCGCCTAGAAAAAAAAATCGGCATTAGGCCGAATGCAAAGCTATAAAGAAATGTTAAAATGAAGAAACTGACCAAAATTTAAAACGGCACTTATATAGCAGAGATTATTGGAAACATGAAGAAAAGAAAATAAGAAACAAAACAAAAAAGCAAATCAAAAACAAAACAAAAACAAAACAAAAAACAATGATGATTCAGTACGCACAAAATTACTTTTTGTCTCATATAAACCCACCGTGATTGCTATCTTCGGTAGACAGTCAAAATTTTTCCCGATTGCCTTGTATGGCTGTGAAACGTGGGCGATTGGAATGACAGATACGAAAAAGATCTTGGCTTTTGAAATGTGGTGCTGGCGGAAGATGCTGAGAATATCGTGGAAAGAACATAAGACCAATGAATTTGTAAGAAACCAAATTGGAGAGCATGCTTCCATGTGCCAAAAAATAGATCGTTTCAAACTGGCGTATTTTGGCCACATTTCTAGAAGAGATGGTGACAACATTGAGAAGAAAATTATGCAAGGTCACGTAGAAGGCAGTCGTAGAAGAGGTAGACAGAAGCTTAGATGGACTGATGGAATTAAACAATTAACATGATTAACAGACCTTTCTCTCGTCGCAGCCCAACGTCTGGCTCAAGACAGAAGCTGCTGGAATACCATCATCAACAGGGTCACAAAGGGTCAGTCATGACCCATAGCACCAGGACGACGACGGTTCTCGTAAAATTACGGGAAATTTAATACAGACGTCCGATAATTAACGGTCCTTTTTTACAGTGAAGTCTTTGATTTTGTGACTGTAAATATTGTCAAATTGCATATTTTGACCCATTTCTCTCAAAGTGCAAAACTATTAAAATTTTACTTTTAATGTGCGTTAGCTATCTAAGGAATGAAATTTCTGAAAATTGAGAGTAGATCTAGTTTTATTTCCTCACATCCCGTCACATTCAAGTCCCCCCTGGAGTTCGGCAGGGTTTTGACGACTCTGGCGTGCCATAGGAGAGGAAGGGCCAAGTTGGTCATGGGCCAGACTGGTCATGGGCCAGACTGGTCATGGGCCAGACTGGTCATGGGCCAGACTGGTCATGGGCCAGACTGGTCATGGGCCGAGTATATAATTATGCATAGACTTTTATTGTGTCCTCAATAATTATCAGCTATGTACCCACCTGTATCTCTAGGTAATGGTTGGGGCAGCGAATCTTAAACAAAAGAAATACAATGGATAATCTGTGAATAGAAAAGGGCTAGACGTATATGGGCATGTATTGCACCACCGGCACACGTTTCAATTCAGCGAATGGCAGGCCAACATAATCTGCTGGTTGCCGAGTGTTATACTTTCGTGTCAATGATCCAATGCAACAGCTTCGCCTCACTTCTACATAACATGACAAACCGTGAACAGAGAATAAAAGCATTTTTACAAATTTTTCAAAACGTCAGTAAAATCATAGATCATCGAAATATGTTTCGATTGTCTATGGTAAAATTGAAAAAAAATTGAAGAAAAATATTGAAAAAACAGGGTAATTCAATGAGAGAATATACGAAATTTGGGCAAATGGTTTTTTTTTCAAAAGGGTGTCTTTTGGTGACAGTAAAACAAAACGGGGGTCATTGAGGTAAGAGGGAGTTCCGTAAAACAAAAAAGGGGGTCATAATTTGGGTGAGAGGGTGATGAAAAATGGGGGTCAATGTGGACCACACATCCCCGTCAACCATTTTTAGCAGGCCTATGTGCTCCCCCTCCGCGTATCTTATTATGTCTATAGGCCTATATGCTCAGTGGCGTAACTACTCCCTATTCAGAAAAATCACAGCACTAATTTTTTGGAATTAAAAAAATATCCTGTTTTGCCAAATGAAACATAGCTAAATCCTAATAAAAGTCAAATTTTAATATTTTTGAAATTTGAGGTAAAATGGTCCAAAAACATGCAATTTTGCATGTTTTCTTACAATTTCAGTGACAAAATTATTGTAAGACTTGGCACAAGTCTTAAGCATTCAAAATCTTGAGTATAGGCTAAGAGTTAGATCATAATTTTAATATTATATGTTATTTTTGCTAATTGGTTATGAAAAAGATTGGAAAATGTGTTTTCCAAATTAGAATGCATAACTTGAAATTGGTCTTTGTTCAAGTCTTTGGGCCTGATTGTCACAGAGTACAAAAAAGGCCGAAAACACCCTAAAATGCATGTTTTGGCCCTTATTTCCAAAAAATATTAAAATTTGACTTTTATTGCCAGTTATAGGACTAGGGCCTACCTTAAGGATTGGGATTATTAGCTATGTTTCATTTGGCAAAACCGTATATTTTTAATCCAAACAAATTAGTTCTGTATTTTTCTGGAATGGGGGATAGGCTTGGTAGCGCCCGGGGCAAGAAACAAAATTGGTGCCCCTACCCCCCCCCCCCACCCAAGAATATCTTAGACGCGGGCAGTGGCGTAGCTAGGAGTTGTGGCGCCCAGGGCTAAGGATACATAATGCCCCCCCGCCCATTCTTGAAAAAATTAATTTTGGTTACTAGAAGTTGAATCGCTTTGAATTGATTTTGTGTTGAGAAGCGCGCGAAAATTTTGACTTTCATCGCTTGGAGGGGCTAGTCTTATGCCCCCCTCTGGAGTTTTAAGGGGTTTGGCGACTATAGGAGAGGAAGAGTTAAGAGCCAAGTTGGTCATGGGCCAAACTGGTCATGGGCCAAACTGGTCATGAGTTTTATTGCGTCCTCAATTTAATATTAACCTTTGCACCATCATTGCACCACAGGCACACATTTCAATGCAGCGAATGGTAGGCCTATAATAATCTGCTGGTTGCCGGTTGCTATACTTCCGCGTCCATATGTCAAAGATCCAGTGCAACAGTACAGTGGTGCAACAGCTTCGCCTCACTTCTACATAACATGGCAAACCGTGAACAGAGAATAAAGGCTGTACGTCATAAAATTGGTCTCATTCCTGACTTTCCCAAACCAGGAATATTATTCAGGTAAAAAACATCATAGGCCTATCTATCCCGATCCGCTATCCCCCGTGATAGTGGAACTAGGGGTCTTTCGGTGAGAGCCTATCTCTAAGTAAACACCAAAAAAAAAAAAAGGGGGGGTTCTAACAAAAGGGGGGCTTCGTGAGACTGGGAAACATTTTAGGTTAAAATAAATTACAAACGTTGATACAAACTTTAGGCTTCAGTAAAACAAAAAGGATCATAATTTGGGTGAGAGGGCGATGAATGGGGGTTATGTGAAGCACACATCCCCGTCAACCATTTTAAAGCATGGTGAAGTTGGCTGGAGATTAGAGATTAGAGATTAAGACATTCGTTATAACTTTGAATATTACACTTTCAATCGTTTTTATGCATCTATCAAGTGTACGGGAGTAAGTTCAGAAAATTTCAGACCAGTTTTGGACTTTCAAAAATTTTGGCCCAACTTTTAAAAATTTTGGCCCAGAAATTTTAAAATGTCAAAACTTCGTTATTTGACCGAATTTCGGCCTAAAAACAACCATGTACTGTTCTATTGTTCTTGAGTATTTTGACACTATTTTGGACATTCAAAAATGTTGGCCCAAAACTTTCAAAATTTCAAAACTGTGTTATTTGACCAAATTTCGGCCTAAAAACAACTTTCATGTACCGTTCTAGTGTTCTTGAGTGGTTTTTAGGTCGAAATTCGCCTAAATAAGCAAGTTGAAACATTTTGATATTTCTGGGCCAAAAATTTTTGAACGACCAAAATCGGTGTCAAAATGCTGTAAAATACTCGATCGGTACATAAAAGTTGTTTAGGTTGAAATTCGGCCAAATAACGAAGTTAAAAAAATTCAAACTTTGGACCAAAATTGGGCCAAAAATATTGAATGTCTAAAATATATCTGATATTACTCAAATACACTTGATCAATGCAGAAATATAATTGAAAGTGTAATATTCAATGTAATAATGAATGTCTAATCTCTAAACTCAAGCCAACTTCACCGTGCCATTTTTAATGTGTGCCTGTGGCCCCCGCGCGTCAAAAATGGATCCCTAAACCCGAGTGATGCTGTTTGCTCAAAATTCGACACTTTCCAGTGGTTTTATTAAGTTGTGGCACTCTCAAATGAAATCAGAGTGGGACAACTGCATCCCTGATTAATCCATATCATAGGCGTAGATCCGGGGGGGGGGGGGGGGGTATTTTGCCAGGGGGTAGTCCATACAGGCCTGTAGAGTATAGGGTGTTGATTTTGAAAAAGTTGACTTTTTTCCAAGGGGGGAAATTCTGAGAAAAATGGACTTCCTTCCCCTTTTTTTGACCAAAAAGCTTTAAAAAATGAAATTTTTTGGCTCGCTATGCTCGCATATTCTTAAATATTTGGACTTTTGGTATACTTTTGCAAAAATTTTGGGGGGTGCCTACGGACCTGCCCCCGGTCCCCAATGTTGATGGCTGTAGGTGCATGAAAGTTGTTCTAATCAAATTAACCTCATATTTGGCTATTTTAGCCCACAAAGTGCAAATTTTTGCGCGTGCACGAATTTATTCACTTTTGCATCATATTTCAACAGTTTAGCTTCAAATCTTTCAAAATCAAAATGGCAACATTTTTCGTGCGCATTTGTTTCATAAACTTACTCTGTGGCTAAATGGGGCTGGGTTCACTATACTTCAAGAAAGTTTTTCCAACCTCATCCCCCTAATGTCAAAAAGAATTCTATGCCACTGATCCATATGGCCGAGTCTCACAGAGTCAAAGTGTCACAAATTGTGGACCAGTGTAACATTAAGTTTGAGGTGGGAGGGGACCGTAATGTGTAAAAATGGATGAGGCCTGCAATTAAAGGATCATTCATTGATTTGCTCATCCGGACGTCGCGACGCCGCCGCCGCGCCGGTCCTAAAAATCATTAAAATTCAAATTTTGGTACATGTACCTTTATCATTGTCAAAGATGGACTCAGAGGGTGACCGAGCCATCAGTCAAAATTACATGTTTTTGGCCCATTTTGCCTAAAATTGCAAAACTATATTGAAATTTGACATTGATTGCCTGCTAGAACTATCAAAAGGATCAGGATAATTTAGCTATGTTTCAAAACAGGATAATACTTTTTTAATCCAATAAAATTAGTGCTGTATTTTTCTGGAATTACGTTTAGGCCTGTTTATTGTACGAGGGGGTATCAAAAAGAAATCGCCCAGAAGTGAAAGAGCTATATCAATGAAATTTTGTCAGTGCAATCACTGGTCCTTATGTACATTATGGTCCAAAATGGTCTCATAGGTATGTTTACTTTTTTTACAGGTGACACTAGATGCCAATAACCTGCTGCCCCAGTTACTGCGCATAAACTGCAAGATTGAGAAAATTGAGGCAATCAGCATTATTAAGATCCTGCTTTTGAAGGGTTGCAGTGCCTAGAAAATTGATGATGAAATGAAAGTTATCTTCGGTGGTGATTGTGATATGTCACTGTCGCTTTTTGGAAAAGGAATTTTTATTTCATCACAGATTTTCTGGGCACTGTAACCCTTAAAATGGAACTTAATCATGTTGCATGCCACAATTTGCTCCATTTTGCTGGTTATGCGGTTACATGGGCAGGTAGTGACATCTAGCTCCTGTAAAAAAAAGTAAACATACTTATGAGACCATTTTTGCACCATAGTGTACATAAGGACCAGTGATTGCACTGACAAAATTTCATTGATATAGCTCTTTCACTTCTGGGCGATTTCTAAAACTTTTTGATACCCCCTCGTATAATTCTATTACATTCATGTTACAGTTCAGGCCAGATTTTGCTGTTACTTTTTTGCCCCACAAATTCTGCAAATGTACAGAACTTTATTATGCAAAATGTACAGAGCAAATTCTGCAAATGTTTTTCCATATTAAAATCTATGGTTTTTAAAATAAATAGCTAATGTGTTCAATGCAAAACAATTATAATGGATAAAAATTGTATTAAAGTGGCATTTCGTGATCTACAGATCCCCCACTTTTCACCAAAAAAGTTGAGATTTTTTGTACCACTGCAATCCTCTGGTTACATGTTTGTGTGCAGAAAAGTTCGTGCAAATTAATTGGTTTAGCAAAAATATCGTCAAATTTGTATGGCCTATGGGACAGTGTAATACATATAATCATGCATACCATAGCGAATGTAAAATCAGAATCAACAAAAATATTTGCAATAAGTATTTTTCGTGGATATTCTGCTGAAAATGTCATAAAGAGAGGATGCTAGGATCACAAAATACTCCTTTAAAGATGTTTCATTTATTATCCAGGGACATTTTCCCACTCTTCAAAGATCCAGTACTATTGAATGACCTGATCCTTCTACTCGTAGGACACATTAAAGAAAGGCATGAGAAGGTGGATGTCATAGTGGGTAAGTACAGTTATATGAAGTTATAGGACTCCAGAGAGATTGCCATTAGGCGGAGGCGCCATATTTAGCGTTAGCTTTGGAAATCTAATTATTTTCTTTATTTTTCACCGGGGTGGAAATAAAGAAAATAATTAAACATTAAATACAGCTCCTCCCCCTAATGCTACTGAGCAGTAAGAGACAAATGCCAGTGGCGTAGGTTTCTTTTTGACATGGGGGGAAAAATTCTTGAAGTATAGTGAAATTAGCACCATTTGGTGACTTGAAATATGGTGCAAAAATGGAATAAATTTGCGCGAAGCACAAAAAAATTTGAAACTGTGAAGACTCTCATTCATCTGGGTATGTTGAAATTAAGATTTAATTTAAATCTGGTCAACCAGACATACCTATTTTGACAGACGAACCGACGTTGCGACTGAAACCTTCAGCTGGGTTGTGATGCAAATGACCTTGAGTACCGGACACTTCCGGTATTGATGACAATCAACGAAAAAAAATTGCACTTTTGGGGCTAAAAAAAAAAAGGAGGTTAATTTGGTCAGAAATCCACATACAGCCGTCAACATTGAGGGGGATGATTGTATGGACCCCCCCCGATCTACACCTATGACAAATACTACACACACTTTTGCACCCACCTGGCAATCTCAATTTGATAAATAATGATCATAAATATCAAATGACTGTTCTTATCCAGGACTTGGAAGCCAGAGGTTTTCTATTTGGACCAATGATAGCACAACACCTGAATGCAGCATTTGTTCCTATACGAAAGAAAGGCAAACTTCCTGGAGAATGTGTGCAAGTAGAGTACACTTTAGATTATGGAACTGTGAGTATTTATTCATGGCAGAGTTCAAATACTAGTATTTGTATGCAGTGCACTGTGCACAGGGAGTGGTCAGAGGATGATTTAAGCACTTCCCACCACGCCACTGTGTTGACTTGCGGTTAGCACAGCTGTGTGAGTGAACATGACACCACTGCTCGCACATTGCATTGACGGGCATGGTTAAATTTGAATTTGGACTGATCTATTTACAATAAAAACGCATTCAAAATGCTAGTCGATTTCACATTTTATGTTACCTACAGAAGTTGTGAATTATCCTTCATGCATACATCACTTTTGTTCTGAAATCGACCAAGTAATAATGACAAACGCACAATTCTTAAACAACATCTTTTGCACAGAATTCAATGGGATTTGAAAAGTAAAGTGGCAGTTGAAACTCTAGTGATAACACGTTTGCAGTGCATGATGGGGCTTCCTTAAATCATCCTCTGGGGAGTGGTGGCACCAGAAAATTTTTCGGGGGGCATTTGGGGGGATTTTGAATTGGGGTGGGGGCAAAATCAACAAATTTTGTGCAAAATTGCTGCAAATTTTTCATAATTTTGGGTTTTTACTGGGGGAAATAGTTCTGACTGGGGGAATTTATTGCCAATTGGACTTTCTGTGAAAAGTTTGGGTGATCTTGGACCAATTTTAGAGGGATTTGGGGTGGGTATATTGGGCAGATTTGAGGGTATTTTTTTGGACCTTGGGAGATGGGAATCTTCCTTCCTAGCCCCCTCCCCTCTGGCTACAAGCCTGGGGCGTTAAAGTAAACATTTCCTAAAATTTGGATTTGTTTGGACTCAAAGTGGAATGTTTCCTTATTTCTACTTGACTGGGGGTGGGGTAAGGTGTACCAGTTCCCTCATGTCCCTCTCCCTGGTGCCATCACTGATTCTCCCTATTTCACCCCAGGGGATTACCCCAGTAATAATCACCAATAATTATTCACATGTATACATTCTGTGCATTTGTAGGATGTATTTGAAGCCCAGAAGAATGCAGTTCAACCTGGGGAAAAAGTCATTATTGTAGACGACCTTATTGCAACAGGTGGTTAGTATCCTATGTATTGTAATGTTGGTGTGTGCAGGGGATTTAGGGGTGCAGGGTGGGGTGTGTGTGAGTGGGTAAGTCCTGTAAAATGTAGACACCCCCCCTTCAATGGAGTAAAGCCATTCTTTTCTCTTTTCTAAATTTCTTAAGTTTTCTCAAAAAGCAGTAAAAATCAGAAAAAAATCCTGTGATATTTTCATCTTGTGTCTCTAGTGCAATTAATATTGCACCATCAACATATATATATACTATATTTTTCTTTTTTGTTTCTTTTTGTTATGGCATTTGCTAAGAAGGATAGAATGAACTTTGATCACATTTCTATATTTTATTTCTTAGGTACAATGGATGCAGCATGTCAATTAATCTCAGGAATGGGTGGCGACATCCTGGAGTGCCTTGCAGTTATTGCAGGAGTAGAAAAACTCAAGAAACCATTTTTTGCCTTAATACGATTTTAAAGCGAATAGGTTATTTCTATTATTAAATTTATTATAAAATTATCAATGGACAACAGAGGACCACGTTTTAGTAATAAGGGGCTATCATTTTTATTTCTATTATTAAATTTATTATAAAATTATCAATGGACAACAGAGGACCACGTTTTAGTAATAAGGGGCTATCATTTTCTTCGGAAGGGGGTCCCAAATTTTCCAAAAGTCTGCATCAATAAAATTGTGCGGTCTTGCCTCCCTATTTTGGCAACAAAAATTTTATGACCCCCACCACTGATACACCTTACCCGCTAAACAGGCTAAAATTGTTTTGAAATCAGTCTTTTTGAATAAAATAAACACACTATCTGTGGTCATCTTGTGACTCCCTACATTTTGGTAATCATTAATTTTATGACCCCCTATTTTTCTTTCCAAAAAAATTTATGACCCCCCCCCGTATATTTGGGACCCCTCCTTCCGAAGAAAATGATCGCCCCGTAATTACCACAGTGAGTGTTATAATAGCCTTGAATCAATTTCAACAAAGTAGGCCAGCAGTTCCCAAACTGTGGCTCGCGACCCGCAGGCCATTTAAAAAAGGGTTGCGAACAAAACCCTTACGGAAAAAAATTATGAAGCCAGCATTATAAACGTAAACATCAATAAAAATTTAACAACCACACCTATAAATTGCGTTTTCTAAAGCTGCATCATGTATCTGAATTCAAAATTTTCTCATGCTATACGCAATATTTAGCAGCAAGGGCCTTTTGCACATGTTGAAGTTATTTCAGGTAAGCTGGATGACTCAAAAAAACTTTGGCCTCACCCATCGTCCACCCCTGGATATTTTTGCTAGTGTATACCACATAATAGTTTGCAGGTCACAACAACAAAATTTATGTTATCTAAATAACAATGCTTAACCGGACGTTGCACACAGCGATGAATGGGCTCAGGCTATGCTTCCGATCTCTTTTGGTATTCTTGTCTCAGGGTATACTAATATTATGTAGAATGTAATCATTATCTGATAGTGATAACATCACAATTTTGGGTTTGAGTTTTTTTAAAATTTATTAGGCAGGTTTAAGGGATGGGGTATGAACGTTTGGACAGTATTTATTGTGGGACATAAGAGCACATCGGACATATCGAATTGCATTCTGAATACGAAGAATGTCCTTCTGATATCAAATAATTTGGATTTTTTGAAATTCGCAATGTAATACACATTTTATGGCAAATTATTAAAAATTTATATTTTTGATATTTAACAGTACTCGAAGTAAACTTTATAAATCTGATGATTTATACTTAAAGTGTATGTAGGTGGGATGATCACTTTGAAAATTTTGAGCTTTCGTATTGAAGATATGGATTTTTTTTTTTTTTTTTCAAAAAAATTAGGTCTTTTTGAGAAAAAATCCATATCTTCAATATGAAAGGTCAAAATTTTCAATTGATCGTCGGCTTTTCCTCCCAGCTACATACATTTTAAGAATATGACATAAGATTTATAAAATTTACTTCGAGGACTGTTATATATCAAAAATGTGAAAAATATCAAATTTTAATAATTTGTCATAAATTTCAAAAAATGAAAATTATTTGATATCAGAAAGACATTCTTCGTATTCAGAATGCAATTCGATATGTCTGATGTGCTCTAATGTCCCACAATAAATACTGTCCAAACGCTCATTCCAGATCCTATACACATCACTCTCCTAAGGAAGAGTTAAGGAAAGCTACAAGGAGAGTAATTCAGATTGAACATTATGTTTTGTTCTCTAATTTTGGTGAGTTATATATTCCTCTCCATACAACATCTACAGGTGATCTATTGCTCTTCATTCTAAGGAGAGCCATTGGAAGCAATGACCCTCACTCTCCTTAAAAACAAACTCTGCAATCCAGTCCATTTACAACAACAAACTAACATATTGCACCATATTTATCAGCAATTCCATACAAAATTGACAAGATAAACTGTACTGTAAACTTTTGTCACACTGTGTTATTCCATATCACAGGTGCCAATGTCACAAGTTTGTTCCACATCAATGACATAGAAAAACATAGATCGCTGAGCTCGAGCTGGTACGTTGCCGTTTCATTGACAATCACACACTGAGTAAGCCATTACGAAATGAAGGGACCTAACAAAATCAGCATCAAATGCAATTAAAATGGGAACTGAATTAATCTAGCATGTATGGTTCAATAAAATTAAATAAAGTACATGTTTTAGCATATTCAACTTTACTGTGTATAATTGTTTAATCAAATAAATGCTGAATGATAAAGGGAAGCACGCTCCTAAATCTAGTTCATTCGCCCGTAGCTATGCAGCGAATGGCGACTGAAGGCGAAATTTCGAAAAGTGGTAGAGTTGTTTAGCGTGGCAACACTGATGAAATATCAGATTCAGGCGTGCTTGCCATTATTATTCAGCAATTTTTTGATAAAAACGATGGTATACTGGGAAATTTAATGTGTTCTAAATGAATGATTTGTTCAACTTTGTGTATCTATACACAAAATAGTAGATCTCTTGGCTATTTGGTAAGATTTATGCTGCTTTTATAACAGTGTGTTATTTCATAGTGGGCAATTCAGGGTTTGATTTATAACGAACCGGCAACAAGCAGTCTTGAGCAGACGACTCATCTTTTCGGGGAGCAGGGCGCTCTATCCATTTCTACCTTGTTGTTCCACATCCAACTGAAGCGTGATCCATTAAGACATTCCATTTGAAATCCATACACCCCCTACAGAAGACTTGACCTTAATCTTTCACACAGGGAGTATGTCTTTCAAATTGAGCCGGGAAATTGAGTTACCTGAATGAGCGACTCCATTTGAAGTCTACACCCCCTGCGTGAAAGATTAAAGTCATGTCTTCCATAGGGGGTGTATGGATTTCAACTGGAATAGCCTACGATTCCTTCATGCAGTCGTATCCCTCTTCCTCACATTGCCGCCAAATTTCCTTTTCTTCTTAAATCCTTCATTACTGTCTGCACTAGAATTCCCAGATAAAGAAGTCACTGTCTTCTCTTTAAATTTCAACTTTTCCCTTGGTTCATACTGGGCTGCTCGAGGCACGTATTCTTGATACACCCGTCTGTTTTCTGGTAGTTCAAGATCAACAGGTTCTCTGTGGGAAAAGAGGTGAACAAAATTGTAACTTAGAAATGATAAAAGTAGGCATCATATGCTATAGGAAAATCAGTTAATTCTTTTTCATCATAGAACTTTTCCACGGAGTACACGTGGAGTATACAGGGTAGGATGTAGACGTGAATGCATGTAATTGCACCAATGTGAGTGGTTAGTTCTGAAAATGTTGCAGCTGCACCATACGCCCTCGTGTTGCTACCCGCGAAGTTGCTGTCGTACCGCGAGTTCCACAATGAACACAAAATTACTCATTTTTCTATAGCAAAATAGAGTTAGAGATGTAGTTGTACTATTGGGATGTGACTGCACAAACTGGGCTATTCAGTTGAAATCCTTCACCCCTGTGTGGGAGATTAAGGTCATGTCTTCCATAGGGGTGTGTGGATTTCAACTGGAATAACCATTGTGTTATTTTTGACATCGAGACCTGCAAACCATTCTTCCTATAACTAGCCAGAGTACAGAAATCAAATGAAGAAACACTGAGAGAGAGCAAATAATCATTCATGCTCATCATTAAAAAAAACACTTGGACCTACACCTCTTTTATCCCAACATAAAAATATTTTTCAAACATTAACTAATTTTGCACACTCTAAATGACCAGACTGCTTGCATGTACCGTATTTAAATCGAATAAACGCCCCGGGCGTTACATTTTCCCAAGGGGGGCGTTTATTAGAGGTCATTTTAGCACGAAAATTCCGTTAAAATCATTAGGTAAGCTTAAAAGTCACGCTAAAATGACGAACTATGACCTTTTGACATTGACTTTTGGTTCACTTCCGGGTTCGGATGCAGATTTTCGCCATTTATTGCTGCTACTCGCGACCATGTGAGCAACTTGGTAAGCTTACTACACAAGATAGCATGGAAATGTCGAATTTTGAAACATCTTGGTTGAAAAAAAAGTGGTGGGGCGTTTATTTGAGGGGGGGGGGCGTACTATTTGACTAAATACGGTATAATTCCATGGCAGGAGACATTAAAGAGTGGTTCTGCTGATTTGTATCATGTGCCTACCCTTCTTGTCACCTCTCATTGTGATACTCTTTGCTTATATAATTTTATTTTTTTTAATTTTTATCTTAAATGAAACAAAATGGCGTGTTGTTGTTTTGTAAATATGGACTGAAGTGTAAATAATGTAAATATGGACTGGGGTGTACATATGGAATGTGATGTAATGTAAGTCATTATTTCATTCATGTTAATGCTGAGCATTGAGCAAAGCTAACCTAGGCTTTGTTAATTACAATTTAATTTTTAATATTATTTAGTATATTTCTGTTAACATCTATGCTTTACTTCTTTTCATCAGCCCAATCAGTATACTTCATTTCTCTAGTATAATCGGTATATTTTTGCTATATTTTATATTGTTAGTGACTTTGTCCATGTTCAAAAATAAATAATTTTTACTGAATGCACAAAATGAAATCATAGCCTACTCATATTCAACTGTCTCCCATGATCCATATGCGGCGTTTGATTTCCTCTTTTCTGGTCTCCTATCTGCAAATTCTTCTGATTTATCTTCCTCCGATGTCTTGCTTTCTTTGTCTTCCTCTTTGTCTTCATCCTCTGTGCTTGCTTCAGATTTCTGAAGGGGAAAAATAAAGAGGAAAACAATATGTACAATGATGTTAAAACAATGAAAATTTAACTAAGATACTTAGCTATTCCATTTGAAAAACAACCTCCCCCTGGAAGATTTTGGAATTCCAACAAGATTCAACAGTTTTAGGTACTGCAGATCAAATAATTTTCATTCGTAGAATGTGGAATAATGTGTGAAATGTATTATAATTCCAAACAATATTTTCTAATATCAGGCCAAATTGTGTCAAATTGCCCTGGGTTTGTTCAATTTTTCAACGCTTTCAACAGACATTTAACATAAATCTACAAACATGTCCAGCTGGATTGAACAAAAGGGGCAAATGGAATTGAGTCAACAAGGGGGTGTGTGGATTTTAAACGGAATAGCCCAATTGGGCAACAGTCTCGCTAATGGGCTATTCCAGTTGAAATCCATACACCTCCTATAGAAGACATGACCTTAATCTCCCACACAGGGGGTGAAAATTTCAAATGAAATCACCCATTCAGGTACACCCACTTGAAATTCACACTCCCTGTGTGGGAGATTAAGATCATGTCTTTCATAAGGGGTGTATGGATTTCAACTGGCATAGCCAAGCATAATCCACAGTTCAACCCCAGTAATTTTTAATAATCCTACTTACAGTTTCTGTATTTGCCGTGTTTGTATCTTGCTGATCCGAATATGAACTTACACCATCAAAGTCAGGTGGTTTTTCCCACTTTGACTCTGAAAAAAAAAGGTTGTGAAACACTCCACAATTATTATTATGTATTCCAAATTAAAATAAAGTGAAGAAACATGATACTATTTCAAAGTGAATCTTTGTTTATATTATTTTGATCACACTTGTTGATATAGAGTATTACTTCTTGAGAGAGAAATGTAAAAATAATGTGCACCAGCTGACATAGGGCCTGCACTTTGGCTCGGCATTTGAAAGGGGCGTGAATTCATTTTTGGATACGCCCCTATTATAATTAGGTAATACTCGACTCACACACATTCCCTATATGTATATACATGTACCACATGTAGTCAATCTGTCTGCTTTATCTGTATTGTGCCGTTCTTAAGCAAATACGGTAGTTAAACACGATTTCATCAAACATTATAACAATAGCTCTTTTACAGTGTGCAATCATCCCGGGCAATAATTGGGCAATAATAGAGGATGTGCGTGAAATTATTGATTGGCTCCATACAAAGGAATTGAACCGGTGTCCTTCACCGTAATCAGGGCACAATGCAGTGCATTCAGTCAAACGTTGTCGTCAACCTATTTGATCGTATTTGTGCATTTGTTATGTGTGTGAGACGAGCTGTCGCGTAGATTACAATAGCTTGTAATCATGCTTTTGTTGAATGAATTTGAGTACTCCGCCATATTTACGGTATGATACGTCATAATCTAGGTGATTATTTGCATTGGATGTCTTGAATACGCTGGCGAGGTTGTGTAATAATCGGATTAATGCTATAACAGTAGGTGAATACAAGTTTTGAATATATCGCGTTGCAAAGCCCCATCAGTGATCCCAGCGAAAGTGAAAAAAAAAATCAAATTGTTATTTTTATAAAAAATTTAATGAAAAAATTGGCACAAAACCCAAGAAAACGGCAGTATTGACGAAGTTGAAGCCCCATTCAAATACATGTAGCTATTTATATATACTGTCAGTATATAAATTACAGATTCACGTAAATGCATTATTTTTGTCTTAAATAGGCCTACACGTAACGGCTTAGGGCTGAACCACTAGCAGAAGACACCAAGTTGATGTTTTATGACCTTTGACATTCTTTTGTGGCGAGTGACATGGTCAGTTCAATTCACATTCACGCCGAGTGTCCTTGACAGGTTTAACTCTGCTTCGGTGGTCATGAAAGAATTCAAAAGATAAACTCTGCCCCAACAATCCCAAGCAATTGTCTGAAACTGCTCTTCGGATGATGTATCACATGTGTATCATAAGAACTCAGTCGTCAAATGATGATAGTCATATAATGACCAAAAGATTATTACTGACTATATCATTGAAGACTGAGTTCCGTTTGATGATTTTTACGATCGTCCGGATGAAAAAGAAATCACTGAATGGGCCGTTAGTTCCCTCCTCTCCTTACACTGGCAATATGGATCAAAGACAAATAAAGAAAAAAATAAAGAAAACAAGAAAAGGAAAAAAAAAGACAAAGAAAAGAAACAATAAAAGAAAAACAAATATGAAAAGTTCGAACAATATTTGGTTTATAAAATTAATGTGACCGTGATGAGGCTCGAACTCACCACCTTCCGATTTAAAGTTCAAGCGCTAGTGTACCAAATTCAGATGCCTTACCAAGTGAGCTGTGCTCCTGAGATACTGAAATACAAATAAAATAATACACTGTATACCTGCTTGTGTCGGTAATTGATTTGCTCAAATTCCATAATGGTACAGTGCAACAGAGCAAAAATGCCCAAAATTTAAAAGCTATATAATTTATGACCACTATACACTACACATAAAAATACTAATACAAGGGAATTTCAACGTAAGAATCCAAACAATTAAGTACCAACATGCACAGCTTTGTCCTTATATCACATTTGGGTTTTTAACAAAATGTTATCAAACCTCTACTGTGATTGGCAGCTGCACAAGGCATCTCTTTGATAGCTGATCATGGCCATCCATTCAGCAAGTGGCTACTAACTGACCTTGACAGGCTTGAATGAGCACTGTCATCTGCTACAAAACCATCACACTCTAGGACTACACTCTAGGACCTGGTCACTCCATAATGCTACAGGGAGCACAGTACTTTGACAATGGAGTGAAAGACTATTATTATTGATTAGGCGCGGATTTTAAAAGTACAGCTCCTATGCGTGTATAGCAAAACATTGGAATAGAATGTTTGGAATCATGTAACTAAAGTACTAAATGCATTCTGCAAAATGCGCTCTGACCAATTTATAAAGCATTTCATTAGCTTTAATTTGACATATTGTTTGACATATTTGGAATTATGGTAAATCATTAAATAAAATATTTATTAATTAATCAATTATGTCAATTAATTAAAAATTTAATGCAAATATGCATATTTTCTCTGACAGAATTGTAGGATTTGACAAGAGCCATCTTTCTTGTAAGTTTGATTCTTATAACATACCGGTATCGTATTGCGTCCCGTTATAGTTGCAGAAAAAAAAATACGCGTGCAGGACACACATACGCACACACCCCCATACACCCAGAGGATCGTACCGTTTTACAATCGTATAACATTCATTGGCGCTAGTAGTAGTAAATTTCAATTTTCATTCCTTTACCTCACTTGTTCTGCTCAAAATTAAAAGGGGACATATCTGACAGTAAAAGCTTACATTTTATGGAAATTATGTTTAACTATTTTGAAGAAAAAAAAGTTTCCACAGGCTTCGTTGGGATTCGAACCAGCGATTCGAAACTTCCTTCGATTACGCTGTCTAGCGCTTTACCGTTCGCCACGGTGGCAGTTGAGTGGAGGAGTGTAATGATAAATGATAAATCTCATAATGCCATCTTTAGCCTTTTGTTTACTAAAAAAAAGACGCGTTTTGTAAAGATAGATTACCCGTTTTATGCATTAAGAGCACGAACGTTTGGGCAAGGATTCAAACAAATAATAAAGACACTGATGTGATGATGAAATTGCGTAAGTCGGGGAATACATGCGTCGCAATGTTTTGTTTTGGTTTTAGGAATTTGACCTTAAAATTTACGACTTCATGACATTATCATTCGAAATCAACAAAAGGTATTTCAACAGTATATGGCATCATTCTTTCTCTAGAATGTTTTATACATGTATGTGAAATAGCTTCAACAATGGTTCGCTGCAAAAAAATAGCCTTGACCTAAAAAAGGGCGAGAGGTACCATATTTACGGATTCAGGCTAAATTTAAAATTGATATAAAACGTTTGTTTTTGATCGATTACAAAAATTAATTTTGTCATATAAAGAAATTGTGTCTGGCGTGAATTAAACTACAGTTTTTATTCTTAGGGCTCTTTGACTTCTTCAAATGATTTTTTAATGATAGAGTGAATCCCTGGCCCTCTATAATTACGCACAAAAGATCGAGTCCCCTTAAACAGCACAAAACAGATAAAGCAGACAAATTTACTATACATAGGCCTATACATGTATGGTATCTGTATGCCAGGGACTGTTTAAGAATATAACATTAGATTTATGATATTTACTTCGAGGACTGTTATTTATCAAAAATGTGAAAAATATCGAATCTTAATAATTTGTCATAAAATTTGTATTATATCGTGAATTTCAAACAATGAAAGTTATTTGATATCAGAATGCAATTCGATATGTCTGATGTGCTCTCATGTCCCACAAAAAAAATACTATCGACACGCTCAAAACAGATCCCTTAATTTGGTTAATTTTCTTTTCTTGTTTTCTTTATTTTTCACTTTCGCTGGGATCACTGAATGGGACTTTATAGCGCGGATTATTCAAAACTTGTTTTTACCTACTGCTATGTAGTATTAATCCGATTATTACATAACTTTGCCAGCGTATTCAAGACATAGGTTATGTAGGGATAAACTGTACATGGGTATAGAGGCCCTGCATGCTTTTATCGATTGGCTCCAAACAAAGGATTTGAACCGGTGTCCTTCACCGTAATCACGCATGCAGTAGCCTACAGTCCATTCAATCAAATGTTGTCAGTGTAAGCGGACGAACGATGTATAAATCTGGAGGTCACATCATCACTTATCAGGCTTATTGTAAAAAGTTTGTCCAATGCATATACTGTGTGTATTGTTCCCGGTATTGTCAATACAGTCAAGCAAACAGGTATTATATTTTGAAAAGGCCGCTATAGTATATTCACAGGGGTGTCTTGAATGGCCAATCATATGGGACATAATCAAATTGCAGTGACTGCTTCCTTTGTTACCACATGTCAGTCATCTTGTGATTATTGGACCATGTAAACCTGCAAAAAACGAGCCAAAGTGCAGGCCCTATGGATGTTGATGGAGGGGAGTGTATTGGACAATCATCAACATTCAGCACAAGTACAATCTTTAAGTTGTCCAATTTCTCAAGCAACTCCATTTAAGTAATACAGAGGTCTTTTAATTTTTTTTAGAAAAAATACATTCACTAAAAATGTGAAAGTGCTGCACATAGTATGCAAAGTGCATGTGAATGCAATATCAATACACTCTGCATATTTCTCTAACAGCTTTTCTGATTTACTCTCATCATGAGTTCAATACCTCATTATCGTGATTTCAAGATTGGACCTGTCACTTGTCATAACAGACTGATTTTTGTTTGTTTGTTTGTTTGTTACATCCTTATTACTGAAATTAAAATTAGCAACCACTAGGCTATTCCAGTTGAAATCCATACACCCCCTATGGAAGACATGACCTTAATCTCCCACACAGGGGGTGTAGATTTCAAATGGAGTCACCCATTCTGGTAACTACATTTGAAATTCACACTCTCTGTGTTGAAATATTAATGACATGTCTTCCATAGGGGTGTATGGATTTCAACTGGAATACAAAAGTAAAACTATCTTTTTCTCCCCATCTGTGTTTAAAATAACTATAGTCGGGCAGGGAAAGCACTTTTTTACAGACAAAAAGATGAGTGGACCAGCAGGTTTTTAGGGTGGGCCAGGATTCAATTCAAGCCAATTTTGATTAAAATTATGGCATGCCAACATTTTTAAGACTCTACAGCCTTTTACCTTGTGTAACACTATTCCAATAATACACATGTCCCTCAGGTGTTGTCCCCTCATACCAAACTGGACCTTGCTCTTGCTGCTCTGTACTACTCCCTGAAGCTGTATTATGGTCGGTTTCACTTTGCTCTGCATTCTTTGCATCTATTGAGAAAGAGAGAAAAAATTATAAATCCAAAGTACGATCAGTTTCTATCTATCTGCTTCAGCTTGGCTGTACTGGTAGAATCTATATTATACAACCTATTCCCTCTTCATACAGGATTCTCCAGCCATCTTGTGGCAAGGCTGCGTGGTAGGCTATAATAGGCATGGAGCTTTACTGGATAACATTATGTGATGTAATCAAGCTAAATGAGTCTGATTGCGATCAAAATCAATTTCAGTTTTCAGTTTCATTACATGGCCCATTCCCAGAAACTCATCATAATTAGACTTGCAGTTCTAGTGATATGGTCATTTTAGTGTTGCTCAGAACAATAACATACAATTTAACAAAGGAAGTTGAATACTATTCTTCCCAACATTCAACTATACATATAACAAATTCAGATACATGTCAAATAACCTGCTTCTTTTCATTGTCTTGTAAAATGAGTCCACTCTGCTCATAACACCATCTATATGACATTTAACATCATAATTATGGTCCTGGCCAAAAATAGTCCAATAATATTCTAAATAGGTCTCCCTGTGACCTAAAACCTTAAAACTCACGCACTTGACTTAGAAGTTCAGCAATTTGTTTGACACCTTAACACCTTAAAGGTGAACCTCATTGAAAATAAAGTTATATATCAATGGAAAGCTTATGATGTCAGGAAGCAGAAAAGAATATTTTTTATTTGCATAGCGTACCAGGGTAGACATAATCTCCATGCAAAGATTGGATATTGGCACCCCCTAAATTACAAAACGAAATCGTTCAAATTGGGCGCTTTAGTTGATGACGTCAGCCCAGGGACACACAGTTACTTCCGGGTTTGATTGTAAACACAATGTCCGTGTATTACTGTGGCATGCATCGGGCCAATGCACGAATTCAGTCATTGTCAACTTACCTTACATGAATTGAAATGTCTTCAATAAAATAAGAATAACATGAAGGAAATATCATGATCAAATCAAGAATGAAGTTCCTGAATAAAGTGTGTGGATTTAAAAATGGGAAAAGTGCTGGCGGGTGATTTGGGATAGGCCAAGCCATCCACGATTTGCATAGGGAATATTACAGTAAAGCACGAAGAGTGGAGATTACGCGAAGAACCGGAAAGAAAACAGATTGCAAAAATAACTGCTAGTGCTACCAGTTCAGATCGTCACACCAAGTTGAGATGAACTTATCACAATGAGAAAATGAAGGAATAGAATAAGGTACATGTACAGGATTTTGTAATTATTTCTTAGCTTTACAACCGGTCATGGCCGGTCATGTATGATAGGCGAACACGTATATAGATACAAACGAGATGAGCTCAGTGACTGACTGAGTCTCACTACGCCGAGTGTTCAGTATCCGCGACTGTACTGTACTTGCAGACAAAATGACCGATTTGATATTGACATTCTGATATTTCCAACTTATTGCTACTTCATCAGCAAAATTTATTCCTGTAAATGTTCCAAATATAAGGGAACGATTGATCAAATCTGCTGAAACACCCCATGAGACACACACGCAAAGTGCTGAGGCGAAGCCCGAAGCGAGTCGCTGTGTTTGTGCACATCCACCTTGACTGGCTTCAATTTCTTCAGCAGTGCTAGCAATTTACGCATCGTATTCGGTAATCCATAAAACATGAATGTTTCACTTTTTCAGTACCGTACACTGATTGTACTATCATTAAAGAATCGTGACACAAGTGACAATATTTTAATTTTATTCAGATTTCAGAATTCCATCAAATAATGGTCTACTAAGCCTAAATTGTATTTATTTTATAATAAATCAGGCCGAGTATCTGTTTCTTTCAATCGCGATTGTGTGGAAAGAATGTATTACCGCAATGCGCTAAATATGAAAACCTTTATATGGGCTGGATTTGATGAAATCGGCGGTTTTTTATTAATTTTTTTATTACTGCAAGACGATATTTTTTTTAAATCAGATATTTTAAAATGAATCAAGGATAGGGAATGTCACAAACAAGTATTTAATTTGTTATTCGATCATGTTTATTCAGTCCATGACATGAACGGTAGCAGCAAGCATTTGCGCATGGGATTGATCCCAGCGAAATTCAAACTCAATTACCCAGTTATACCCAGCCAGTTATGACTGATTTTGTCAAAAATTTACGGAAAATTTATGATTGACAATAATTCTATTATTTCTAATATATATAGAAGGAGCCAGCAACTTGAAGATTCCTCTAATTTCAAGCTTTATTGTGAAAATCAGACTTGCCGGGCAGCTTGCAATGTACAGGAAGCAAGTCTTGTTTACATGTTTCCGAGTAGGATCACGTGACTCATGAACCCTGAGCTTACGTCCACGAGCATTCCCAAGGTCATAGACGATTGATTTGGGTGCTTTTTGGTTAAAAAGACCAAAAATTCATTCATTTTTTAATTTTTCAGCTTTATTGGCCATCAAAAAATCGGAAAAAATAATTTTTAGTATCCTGACATCATAAGCTTTCCATTGATATATAACTTTATTTTCAATGAGGTTCACCTTTAAGACAAAAGCTTGGTGTTGTTTTTTCACTCACCGGCTTCAGCCTGTGCTGCAGCTTTAGCCTGTACAGCTTTATATTTGGCAGACAAAACTGGATCATTGTCAATATCCTGCTGGAACTTCTTTAGTGCATCCTGTAATTATATAGACAGAAAAAACAAAATATGACAAAAAAGTCCAATATTCAGTGGCACAAGTATGCAATACTGTATATTATACATACTAAGCAACAAACTTTAAAAAAATAGCTATTTTACCATCTGAATCTACCTCCAAGATAAGTGGAAACAAAGTCTTCATATTTTGCTGTGACCTACACACTGTATGGTGGAATATTTTTGATGGGTTAATTTTTTGTGATTTTATCAATTCTGGACAGTGGATGTTTTATTTGTGTTTCCAAATATATTCACATCAAGTACTATGTGTAAGAAATATTTTCGCGGGGTAAAAAAATTGCGCAATTTTCTGTAGGGGGGTGTATGGATTTCAACTAGAATAGCCTAGTGGTCGCTAATTTTAATTTCAGTAATAAGGATGTAACAAACAAACAAACAAACAAAAATCAGTCTGTTATGACAAGTGACAGGTCCAGTCATGAAATCACAATAATGAGGTATTGAACTCATGATGAGAGAAAATCAGAAAAGCTGTTAGAGAAATATGCAGAGTTTTGTGTCATGTTATTTGAATATTTATGAATATTAATGAACTTATTTGCATATTATTTATATTCACAAACCTTTGTTTTTTTTACACACCTTTGTGTATGGGCACCTTAGTTACAAACCAGAACCACATACTTCTAGTTGACTTTATGGGGCTCAGGCAAACTAATATCATCACAGTAAATTGAGAGAGTGAATAAACCAGGACTCGGCAGTCGTACTGCGAAAAGTGTGAAAATTAAACCCCTGCAAAAAATTTCCACTAGATACAGTATCTGTTTGATAGATATTTGCAGATTACCATTCTTTACTTTCATTCTCTATTTACAGGTTCAACTTTTCAACTTCTGCTTTGCAAATTGATTTAATTTAATAGACTTATATATGTGATTCTGAGTATTAAAAACCAAACTTGGTAAAACTCCCAATCAGTAATTGTGAGGCCCGGGGTTAAATCTCTGCCGAGTCCTGGTTTATTCACTCTCTCAATTTACTGTGATGATATTAGTTTGCCTGAGCCCCATAAAGTCAACTAGAAGTATGTGGTTCTGGTTTGTAACTAAGGTGCCCATACACAAAGGTGTGTAAAAAAACAAAGGTTTGTGAATATAAATAATATGCAAATAAGTTCATTAATATTCATAAATATTCAAATAACATGACACAAAACTATACAGCACATCAGGCTACCACATATTATCACAATGCCAAGTTTGAATTTGATTAATTATGTTTTAGCTGCAGAGTGGATTAATGAAAATGTAGGCAAAATATGCAAATGAGCTCATTAATATTCATAAATGTGCAAATAACATGACACAACTATTACAGCACATCAGGTTTGACTGTTTTCCTGCCAAGCAACATATAATCACCTCTTCCATTTTCTTAAGTGTTTCAGCGAGTGCCTCCTGCTGTTTATATTTCTCCTGGCCTTGCTTTCGTAGCTCTGCAATCTTTTTTTCCACATTCTCTTTATGTCGTTTTCCTCTCTCATGAAAGTCTATACTCTGAAAGAAACAAAAAGAAAAATGTTTCCATGCTTTAAAGTCAAATCAAAACTTTTAAATTAGAGCTTTATTTCCTGCTGAAGCTAAACCAATCAATGAAATGTGTACCATTATACTGGGGATGTGCTGCAAATAAGGGTAGCATTTTCGGCCTTGTGGTATATAATTGGTCCCTTTTTCTTGCAAAGTTTGGTATAAGGATGGGTCCTTTTTTTTCAAAATTTTCTCAATTTTTTTTGGAAAATAGCCCAATTTTGCCTCCTTGTAGCTAAAAATAGTTGGGAAAAGTTGTAAAAATTAAGACAATTTGTGTTAAATTTGGCTGAAAATTTTGGTATATCGATGGTCCATATTTCTTGAAAAATGGGTATTGATGGGTCCACTTTCAAGTTCTCAGCAGCACACCCCTACCCAAACCAAACTCGAGTACCCCCAGACCAATTTAAATGTATGTCACAGTCCCTGGGGGCCCCTGTCCTTTCACCAAGTAAGTGACCACATAACAGGTTATAAGTGATTCAAATCTGGGTCCTGATGAGGCTGCTTTAGTTGCCGAAAAACAGGATGTCCCTCACAGTCACATTCATACTTGAGACTATGTGTGCAAACGCAGTCAAGTGTAATTATGCAAACTGTAAGTCCCAGCAGGCGATATACCAAGTCTTGGCCCTGAGTCTGCCCTATTTAAATATTGAGAAATAGCATGCCCCTCATATATCCCTCAAAATGTTAGTATCCTTACAGTGTTAGTGAAAGGAAATTTGATACAATTTGATGTAGGAAGTATTGATTTGGGTACTAGGTCCCAACGTAACAGTATTTCCCCCTTCTGTATTTGGGCCTCATACAATAGTCCCAAGTATTAATTAATTTAGTCAAATTCCTTTCAACTCTGTAAAACCGATATCTTGACTTAGAGATGGAATTTGCCCTACTTTAATTAAAAGAAATTTAATTAATTAATTTCCTGATCCTGGAACCTCTGTATTCCAAAGGGAGAGTCCTAGCCAGGGTTCGCGTTTTAATGCGTCATTGCGTCCAAAATTTTGAAAACGGGTAAATATGGACGCACTGAATTTCTAAATCCAAGAGGTTAGGGAGTCCAAAAAATCTCAACTGGACGCATCCAAATCGCAGCCTGATTTACTGTGTAGAAATAAAAATCCTCCCCATTTAACAATGTTAACTGTTTATTTACATAAATGTGTCATTAATTTTCAAAACCGGCCACAAAAAGTCGTTGTTTCGGAAAATCCAAGGCTGGGCGCCGGTCAATTTTCAGTTCATATCGTTGCCGGTCATTATTTTAGCCTTCCAAAACTTTCAGAAAGTCCGGCATTCTAGGCCCCAAATTGCATAATATTCACATCATTTTTCAAACAACTGAAGCCCTAAAATGGTGAAATATGGACTAATTTACTTCAATAATTAATAACACAGTAATACTGATTTGTGAAGTAGACGGCAACTTCATTAAAGGGCACGGCAAGTGACTGCCTTGGGTAAAGGACATATTTTGAGGGCATTGCGGCAGTGGGGATGGGCACCCACGGCAAAATGCCATGGGTGCCGTGGGTTAATTCGAGGGCTGCATATGAAGCTGCTAGTGCTACCCCTTTATTCCTCAAGTCTTTTGTAAGCATGGGATGGCAACCTGCTGACCATGAACTCAATCTATTTCATTCTCCCCAAGACCATCCCACTTCTTACAGGTTTGTTATCTGCTATCCAGCAATCGCAGAAATCACAGTGTTTACGTGGTTGAGATTTCCAATAGTCCGCCATGGTTGATCATTGATATTTTGATGTCCTGTAAATGGAATATAAATTAAAATGAGAACAAAATGATACAGGTTAAAAAAAACATTTAACAAACTGAAACTGGCTATTCATACAACCATTACAATTGTGAATAAGATTACAGTACTTTTCCAGGCCTTGTCTTTTGAGGCGAGTGAGAGTGATCACTCGCCATCACTCACCTAAAATGAAGCTGATGAGGACTTTTTAACACTCGCCTACATTTGGTGTAATATTAATACAAGTGATTAAAATCACTCGCCTACAGCTCAGCCTGGCAAGTTTTGAGGAGAGTGATTTGTCACTCGCCAGCAAGTTTCAAAAGACAAGGCCCGCTTTTCTACACAATGCATTGTAAAGTCAGGTATTGAAAGGTCAGGTTGTAATTGACCCTAAAGTTGCAAATATCTGCCATATAGGTGACCCCGGAGTGACGTCACAAGCCGTTGACCTCCGTTGACAACAAATCCGATTCAGAAGTCAAATTTGTAGTTTTCTGTGGTTTGTCCCTTTTCAAATCGGCCAAAATACTACCATTTCTATAACTTCTCGACATGGGGCCTCCAGCCAACAACAAAAATAAAGACTCCTCTACATGTCCATGTGTTCAGCTTCACATAAAATGCAATTTTCGCCAAGTATTTTACCGAAATCGGCCGAGAAATTTGCTTGATTCAAGGTCAAAACAGAATGTAAACAACTGAATGAGCTCTGCTACAAGTCTTCAACTAGTCGCTCAGCTGCACGATCAATTGTGGGTTGAAAAGCGTAAGTGTAGCCGACTGTAACGTCATGTAAAATAAGTACCCGGATGACCGGGGTGACCTGGCTATAGAAGCATTACGCCCACTGCGTTCATGCCATTCTATATCAATACACTTCAGTCTTCAGTCTTCAGTCGGTACTCCAAAATAGCAGCCTTGAAGGCTAAACTAGGAGGTAACTTGCCGATGACCTCTCGGCCGGTGCAGTGTCAACTTAAGGTGCAGAATAAAGAAACTCAGGAGACGGGTGCCATCAAACAGGTGTATAATACCTGAAAACGTGCTGGTGCGGATGCTGTGCTGCTATTTAGAGACTTCTGAGGCTGGGTGGTGGGCGCATCTCCCTAAGAACTGGGAGTGCTGCCGACCGAACGTCTGGATGGATGGAGCATTGACTGCAACTGAAGGAGTCTGTTCCAGATACGGACCGTCCGTGGATAAAATGAGTATCCATAAGCATCTACTTTTGAACTTGGTTGTTGGTACTTGAAGTTGTGCTTGTTACGGCTTGAAAAAGTTGAAAGTTGGAGATATGGCGGAAATTGGATGTTGACCAGTTGGAATTGTATCTTGTAGAACATGGTAGCTTGGTTCATCAGACGTCTTAAGTGAAGTGTATCCCATTGTAGGTTTTGAACTAGAGGAGTTACCGGGGTTGTTCTCCGGTAGTCTGCATGCACGAAACGACAGTGATACGAGTTAAATTATATTTTCCGCCTTATAAGCCGAACAAAGGAGTATTTAGTGATCCTAGCATCCTCTTTTTATGACTTTTTCAGTAGATCTCCATGAAAAAAGCCTATTCCCAAAATTTCAGTTGATTCCGATTTTGCGTAACTTGCGAGTTATGACTGATTATGTGTATTACACTGCTCCATACCATATTATAGACAATGTGTTGTAATTTCGTTCTGGTATACCAGAACGAAATTCAAATTTCATGATATCTTTGCTAAATGAATTAATCTGCAAGAAATTTTTTGTACATAAACATTATGTAGCCAGAGGTTTCCAGTGGTCAATATAAAAATCTCAACTATTTTTGAGAAAAGTGGGGGATGATGCTGTGTGGATCACCATACTCGGCAGTGGGGTTTGACTCCCACCCTTTTTATTTTACCCCCACCCTTTTTATTGAGGCACCCTTTATACTGAAAATTCCTGACCCCCACGCTTTTTACTGAGGCACCCTTTATACTGAAAATTCTTGACCCCACCACTTTTTGCTTTTTCCGCTATTTGTAAACTGACAAAGTCGCACGCAATTTGGTTCAAGTATCAAGTCGCCGAATTCTGCACCTATTTCACATGTGCGAGTCCGATGTTTTCTCTCCAATAAGTTAATTGATACATTACGTGAACAATGCAAATTATATGTGAAAAACTACTACTGCACTGTAAAATAAGCATTTTAATGAATAACTGTACTTTTATGGTGTTCAAATGTTGTTCTTGTCATGAAACTTGACGTACGCTGTGTTCAGCGACTATATCCTACTTCTTCCGTGCTGCTTCGCTCAATCAGTTATGCATTTAATGACGTCACTCGTATACGATCAATGTAAAGAAAAAGAACACGTCATGGAAAATCGGACATTTGCATATGACGTGGGTGTTTTGGCAGCGCTTCGGGGAGGATATTGTGTACATTGCACTGGATTCACGTAAACAAGCGCGAGCCTGCATCAAATGGAATTTTATCTTGCGACATAGTGTGCAAGTTTTGGTGATTTTCTTGGAACTATGATTATTTTATCATTCAATAAAAATATACTGTAAGTTGGAAGAAGCCCCACGCTTTTATTTTAATCCCACGCTTTATATCAGTCCACGCTTTTTACCCAAAAAGTTTAAACCCCCACGCTTTCACCAATTTTCAGAATTTCGAACCGGCACGCATTATAAAGCGTGGACTGCCGAGTGTGTCACGAAATGCCTTAAAGTACAGGGCATGCTAGCAGCTGGCATGGGCCAGCCCAATGGCTGGAAAACTTCACCCTATAAAGACCAAACTATTCTACTAGAATCTTCAATCTAGATATCAAAGAAAGTCTAACATTCTACAAGTACAACTACAATCTACGTGTGGAAGACATTGATATACATTGAAGAACGGCATGAAATTGAACATGAGTCATGATGATGTTGAAATTGAAAGGCTAATAAAAGTCTTTATTTTAACCAACAATTGTAGGGCTATGTTTATAGCAAGTTTGGATAGGTCACTTTCTGCTGCTTAATTCTGATCCCAAGAATACAAACTACAGTAAGCTTACCAAAATAATCGCGATCACCAAACCTGTTTACAAATTGTGCGGCTGCTAAACCTTTAACTTTTGCCGGTTTTCGTATATGGAACCACTAAGCACAGAAAGAGTGGCTAAATTCAATAAACCGGGAACCTAATATACACTCAATTAACCAGCTGATACCGATTTTGTCTAAAAGGCAACTTTTCATTGGTTATTTAATCTGAGCAAATTAATCAACTTAAAAAAAAATGCATTTTATTTTTGTTTTAAATGTTGTTCATTTTACTTTTCTTGATTTATTATTAGAAAAAGTAACACATTCTGTCTCTTATTATGCTGTCAAATTAAATATATTAATTTTCTTGGCAAAAAGCATGGACGATGTACAACCAATGGTGGCCTTTCTTCTTTGCATAATTTCCCCTTTGCACCTGCGCACATCAATAATGATGTTGATATTTACTTCACCCACTGGCCGTCGAAGTGTGAGGAAATTTTCACCATGTAGTGGCAACTTTAGTTGCAGTTTTTGGCACTGATTAGCCTTGTTGAACTAAGACAAGCTGAGGAAAAAATGGTGAGTATTATAACCCATCAAATAACCCGTTTTAGGGATCGATTCTTGCTTTGAACAGTATTTAAATTTTGCCGAAACATGATGGACCCGAACTTGAAAAGTTTGCACGATCGCTCTCAATTACCATCACAATGACGTTGCACGTACGCTAAGATTTCACGATTTTACCCATTTAAAGTGGGATTTCCCCTCTGTAAATTGCATCATTTGCAAAAGCATGAATATAATCATTTAAGTAACTCTTTTTTAATGGAAGAGTATAACGTGGCACCCGATTCTAACTTTTAAAGTCCAATGTCTGTGCATGCAGTATTTTTTTCTTGAGTCATCTCAGCTTGCATGCTTGAAGATCAAGTTGAATCAATGTCTCAGACTTCATGACTTGAGACTTTTATGAAAAAAAATCTGAACAATTGATTTGTTTTAAGAGATTTTAATCCAGCCAAAAAAAAAAGAATTATCAATCAACTTCAACAACAGTCTCTTTGATTGAGAGCAGTTAAACTTTGGAATAATCTTCCTGTTAGATTGAGTCAAGTTGAAGAACACTTTGAAAATGTAGACACAGCTGCTGGAATGCCCGGTGTCACGGTCATTGTCATGAGTCTATGTAGGTATGCCAGGCAAACTTTAGTAGTTTAGTTAAGGGGGTACTACACCCCTGCCAAAAATTTTGCTTATTTTTGCATTTTTCTCATAAATTATAGCGCACTGGTGACAAGTAAGATATGTATATTAGGGGTGGTGCAATAATTATGTGTACCCGGGGTGAATTCTCAAAATGGTCTGCCAAAAATCGCTTGTTCTCCTTTGGCCGTGCCAAAAACCTTTGCCCCCCTGTCGACGTGCCAAAAACCTTTACCCCCTTTTGACGTGCCAAAAATCTTTGCCCCCCCCTTACATGCAAGATTTTGGGAAACCCGTGTTTAAAACCTTAAATTGTCTTAACATATAATGCGAAAGAGCGAGCAGGAAATTTTGCATATTTGAGCGTGTTCGTAACGCTTTCCCTCGCCTTTTTCGGTGTAATATAGAAACGGTGCCCAAAATATCTGTGCCAAAAATTGCTTGCCCCCCCTTCGACCTGCCAAAATCGCTGACCCCCCTTTCGACCTGCCAAAAATGCTTGCCCCCCCTTTTGGCCTGCCAAAAAATCTTTGCCCCCCCCCTATAATTCACCCCCCGGGGGGTACACATAATTATTGCACCACCCCTTATAGGGGCAAGGTCTACAACTACTGCACTGGAAATTTTATCTCAACACAGGCAACAGTTGTGGAGTTAGGCTAATGAAAGTTGATTCCTAGTTTCCCGTTACCCTACTCCGCTCAAAACAATTTGTTGGCCAAATATTTCATTATTTTGAATAAAATGTTGATTTCTAACAAACATTAACATTAAATATAAATAATTGTAGTTTTAAATATATCATAAATCTCTTTCTGTTGATTTTCAGGGATTTTCTTTGCAGTAGGAGCATGGTATATGGTAGGCACCGGAGTTTCGCGCGATTTAAAACGGCAAAATGCGCTGGCCACTTTTCAAAATGCGCGAAAATGCGCCAAAAAATAGGTCAAAATGCGCTAAAATGCGTGATCCCCTGTTTTCAATGCAAAACACAAAAAAAACATCGGTAAAACAATGGCATGTCAATCAATTACGAACGACTTCCGGTTCATTTCCAGTTTCTGGAAAAAATAAAAAATAAAGATGGCGACCATCACAAATCGTCGATCGAAATGTCGAAAGCAAGGGCAAATTTCCCCACATTATGCTTGGTTTAATGATCGTTATTTGTATTTTGATGTACATAAGTGAAGTTAGAACCAATATTGCGTGAATTTTCTTGTAAATGCTGCCGATTTGGGGCATAAAATCGTAAGTTTTAACTTAAAGCTTATCAATGGGTCAAAATCGTGAACATTCTCGATGGAACCCAAAATGCGCTTTGGACACCCAAATGCGCGAAAATGTGCGCTTTTGCGCGAACCGCGCGAAACTCCGGTGCCTAGTATATGGTTAATAATGAATTTATAATGAATACCTACTCGATTTTCTGTCCAGCACTTTTTGATTTTCTTTTACTTCGTCCCGTAAAAAATGTTGTGAAACTTTTGATACTAGTTGTACAATCACCTTCATGTGGTTGTAAACTACATCTGTAAACTACAAACTGTGATTGATCACATGTATACATGGGTAGTTATTGGTTTACACCTGTAACAGATGCAATAATGAAATGGTATAAAATAATGAATAATGAATAATGAAATGGTCACCTACACAGTCATGAAAAATTATGTAACGGAAACTAGGAATTGACTTTCATTAGCCTTACAGTCAAAAATGAGGGAAAACCAATATTTGATCAATAAATCAATAACTACTTGCCTTGAGTTGCTGAATTTTCAGTGCAGTAGTAGTAGTCCTTGCCCCTTTAATATACATATCTTACTTGTCACCAATATGCTATAATTTTTGAGAAAAATGCAAAAATAGGCACAAAATTGGCCAGGGGTGTAGTACCCCCTTAACAACACATTTGCTAGTCAGCAAAATTCGCCAAGACCGGGGACCAAACACAATACATATTTACATAGAAATTTCAATTTTTTTCAAGAACAGGTCGGTCAAGGAAACCTACATAAATATGTTTTCTATACTTCACTTGACCCAAATATGTGATTTTTTATTATGGTGATGAGACACTCACACATGGAATTTTAGAGGGATTTTGATAGCAGTTCCATTAAAAAAAGCTGCTATCATCATGAGACTAAGATCTAGAAACACCCCCGTAATGCTGTTTTGGGAAATTTTGCTAGCAGAATGTTTTTGATGAAAGTCGATCTTTGAAAAGATGTAACTTTGCCACGGAAAGTGCTATATGACAAAAAGGTTTTCAGTTTTGGCTTTCTACAAGGGTTTTAATTTGATATATAAAATGATGCAGTTTGATGGCAAATTTAAATTCACCTGGCATACCTAGTCTATGTCATGTGTCCCGCTATGTGTACGCATGATCGTTCCCAATTTCGAGAAAAAGGGGCTATTTTTAAACTATGTTCGACATTGTTCAATTGTTAAATTAAAAAATAGGGTTGTTTTGACGACTGTGTACTTGAAATTAAAAAATAGCGTATATTTTTGTGAATCTGAGAATGTTGAAATCCCAAGAAATCTTACCATTTCTTGCTCAATTTACTCCCGGATTTCAAGTTTTGTAAACTTTTGTGCCTTCCTAATATTCAGCAACTCACTCAGTTTGTTTCTGGGTTTGTTTCAACCGATTACATCCCTAGGGACTTCCCAGTTTGGCCGCTGTGTTCTTTGGTGTGTGTTCTTGAAATGTTAAAAAAGGGTGCTTTTGTAAAAGTGTACTTGAAATGCAAAAAATAGGGGTAATTTTCAAGGCTAATTTGTACCCGTTTTTTGTGTAAAATAGGGTAACAAATGCTGAAAATGTTCTTGAAACCGCGCAAAAGAGGGGGGTATTTTTGACTTTGGGAATGATCATGCGTTACGCCTTTGCATAGGCAGTGACAACATACCGGGCTGGAATGAAAGCAAAGTGTGATGTGAATTTGGAATTGCCTTTCATGCTTGTCTGACTTGGTACTGTCCAACACTCACAATAATGATGCAAAAGAATGTCAACTGGATATGTTTTGGTAGCCCCAGGTTCTTGCCGCACATGTATGTGAAACTTTATCAGCAGTATTATTAGTGTGGCAATTACATTTAGTGTAAGTCCTAAACAATGTTAACCAGGATGTTAACTTCTACACTGTATTACTAGCCATAAGGCCAAGTTAATTAAATAATATGTATCGTCCCCTCCTCACCGAGTTTTGGAGATTTTCAGATATTTTTTTTTTCTTATTTGCTCCCTTACATTGTTTCTGAAATTGTTGTGAAGCAAAAACATACTTTTACAGAAGTTCTTGGTTATACATCATAAATGCATTGCAAACACTTTCTTCAAGCTAGGGGGTAAGGTTTTGGGGAATTAACATAAAATATTTGGGGCCTGACCGTTTTTTATTATATTAACGTTGACAAAGCCTTTGCAATTACAATTTTACATGGAAATGAAAGGTCAATTTGTAACAAATTAAATAATAATACAGGCCTCCCTCACCAATAAGCAATTAGTTTTTAACCAATGAGGTGGAGCGTTTTAGCTGCGTTGGACTTGTCTCTGTTATGTTAGTGTTTTTAGTACAAACCTAATTTAACAATACAAAATATTGATATAGGCCTAGTGTTATAAAATAGTCCAAAAACAAATCAGCAGTTAATGAAGAAGTGATTTCCGATATACTGTCAGTAGCAATTAGAAAAATTTATTATTTTTAAGATTTTTGTTTATTAATACACATGTCTAGGGAAATTGAAATTACAAACTAGAAACAACAGTAAATTTTACTACGTGAACTGACAGTTGAATCATCGCCGATCAATGGAAAAATGGGAGCAATTTTAGTGATGAAATATCGACACAATTGCACTTGAAATGCGAAGTACTACTGAGAATTGAATACATGAATACAAAAGCCACCTAAGTCCATGGGAAGTGATTTTGAGAGAAAAACCTGTGTATCATTTTAATTCCTTCAGTTAGATTTACCTGGTCAATATGGTAAGTTTTACGTGCAAATGAGTGGATTAACCTGTATTAGGTATGACGATTAGCATTTCAGGGACTTCGTGGGGTTCATTTTAAATTTTGGACTTAGGTGGTTGTTTGAATCATATACAAAGACAACAATGTTAGAATGAGATTACCACTAGTAAGATAATACAAAATAAAGCGCACAGGTATGTATAATGTTGATAAGCATTCTGCCATGTAATATAAACCACACACTTTCCTTTATTAAACCCATTTTTTTTTCAAAAGTCACTCTCTAGCAATGAATGTGTTACAAGTGGACTTTTATACATACTGGATTTTAATCAATGTGTTACAAGACTCAAATCATGGAATTGGGTGATTCTTTCATACATGCTATTTTGCACATGCTCAATAGACACAGAGGATGAATTTGAGTTGTTCTTTCATACATATGAGAGGCCTATGTAAAGGAACACTTTCCCATGCTTAACTCAATTTGGTTTAAGTATGGACTTAGGTGGTTTTTGTATTCATATATTCAATTATGTTGGGAACGTGTATAGTAACAAATTGGTAGGTCATGTTATGTGGAAAGTGGTATTTGAGGGTATGCTTATTGAAGCAGTCAGTGGCCTATTGTATTAAGTATACGGTGTTATTTACATGTTTATTTACAAACTACGGTACATTCAGATACGAAAGGACACTAGCTACGAATGCGAGGGCATCCGTGAGCAAATTCGTAGCTAGTGTTTCTCGGGCAAGACTGATGTGAAGTTTATTACCCAGGTAATTCATAGCCATCACAATTCAACTCCTTAAAAGGGCATTTCGTGATCCACAGCCTCATCCCCCCACTTTTCTCAAAAAAAGTTGAGATTTTTATATCACTGGAAACCTCTGGCTACATAATGTTTATATGTACAAAACTTTTCTTGCAGATTAATTCGTTTAGCAAAGATATCGTGAAATTTGAATTTCGTTCTGGTGCACCAGAACGAAATTACAACGCATTGTCTATGGAGCAGTGTAATACACATAATCATGCATAACTTCATGAATCATAAAATCGGAATCAACTGTAATTTTGGGAATAGTTTTTTTTCGTGGATATCTAATGAAAAATGGCATAAATAGAGGATGCTAGGATCACGAAATACTCCTTTAATTTACAAAATAACAAAATTTTATTCACTGCAAATTCTCTGTGGATCAGATAATGCAGAATTGGATTCAGCCGCACTTACAGTGTCGCACAGACAGGTTGTAAATTTATGGCCATCCATTTAGGCCTATGTAATTACGCTCCATTGAACAAGTATGTACACATAACTAATCTGTACATTAGGCACCGGAGTTTTGCGCGATTTAAAACAGCAAATTGCGCTGGCCACTTTTCTAAATGCGCGAAAATGCGCCAAAAAATAGGTCAACATGCGCTAAAATGCGTGATCCCCTGTTATCAATGCAAAACACGAAAAAACATCGGTAAAACGATGGCATGTCAATCAATTACGACCGACTTCGGTTCATTTCGGGTTCATTTCCAGTTTCTGGAAAAATAAAAAATAAAGATGGCGACCATCACAAATCGTCGATCGAAATTTCAAAGCAAGGGTAAATTTCCCCACATTATGCTTGGTTTAATGATCGTTATTTGTATTTTGATGTACATAAGTGAAGTTAGAACCAATATTGCGTGAATTTTCTTGTAAATGCTGCCGATTTGGGGCATAAAATCGTAAGTTTTAACTTTAAGCTTATCGATGGGTCAAAATCGTGAACATTCTCGATGGAACCCAAAATGCGCTTTGGACACCCAAATGCGCGAAAATGTGCGCTTTTGCGCGAACCGCGCAAAACTCCGGTGCCTACTGTACATGTATGTATGTCAGGTTGTTATATAGTACAGCAGTGGATGTCCTCAAATTAGTTTCAGATTTCATTAAGGGGGTACTACACTCCTGCCCAATTTTATGCCTATTTTTGCATTTTTCTCAACAATTATAGGGTCAGTCCATGTCAAAACAGACTGAGTGTACACCCATCCTCTTGGATTATGCTCTCCTTTGGCTCAGGGGTACCTTTCATGGATCCCTAAGTGAGGTCACAAGAAAAAAATTCAAATTCAATTTCGTTTCCGAATGGCGGGCCATCTAAGTTTGGCGACCTTGACCAAAATTGGGAATTTAAGGTGTCCAAATGACAAAGCGCTCTCTTTGAGAGGCATTTTCTTCTTAATTAAATCAGTTGTGACCCTCTTTTGAATGTGGTCACTCACTGGCTGTGTCTGAAATGCCTAATGCCAAAAAGATTGATTTGAATTTCGTTGGGATTTCAGAGGGGTCAAAATCAGCACTTCATACTGTTCAATCAAATTATCTTTGATTTTGAAGGACCCATGATAATGCCACAGTGCACTTATAGGTCCTAATTATGTTCAGAATGGATTAACCATGTGCCAATGTCTATGAGCAATTAAAAAAAAGAGAAATTTCTAGACCCCCTACAGAATTGTAGGCCCCCTAAAGTGGTTCAGCCACAAATGGCGCTTAAAATCGGCAAATTTTGACACCTAATAACTTTAGGTGTACACCAGATATGAATTTCTAGTCTTTTGCATCTGAAAGAATGTAGTCTAATGTTACTAGGAACATAAGATTTGTTTTGTATTTTTGTGTTTTGATACTTTCAAAAGGTCGTTGACCTATGAACATTTTTTCGTCATAAGCGCCCTCCTGAAAGGTCTGACACATAACAAACTATACATTTTTGTTTCCTCATGACCATACGAGTAATTTGATATATTACTTGACATAATTGGGAGCATTCTGAAAATTTGACCCCCATAACCTGTACTTTGCATGTGCATCGTTGCCAGGAAGTGCATTTTTGACCCGCTTAAAAATCCATACAGAGGATTAGAAAGTAGTTTGTTCTTATTACTTGACTCAAGAGCAACTTGAAATATCAGGATAAATAATACAAATGGCTATAAAGTGATCAAAAATATAAAAAAATATCATACTAAAATTGGCATTTTGTACCGTATCCTGTATGCATGGTATGTTAGGCAAAAATGACTATTTTTGAAAGCGTCAACTTAATACTAAAACACAAAAAATACAAAACAAATCTTATGTTCCTAGTAACATTAAACTACATTCTTTCAGATGCAAAAGACTAGAAATTCATATCTGGTGTACACCTAAAGTTATTAGGGGTCAAAATTTGCCGACTTTAAGTGCCATTTGTGGCTGAACCACTTTAGGGGTGGCCTAAAATTCTGTAGGGTCTAGAAATTTCTCTTTTTTGAATTGCTCATAGACATTGGCATATGGTTAATCCATTCTGAACATAATTAGGACCTATAAGTGCACTGTGACATTATCATGGGTCCTTCAAAATCAAGATAATTTAATTGAACAGTGCGAAGTGCTGATTTTGACCCCTCTTAAATCCCAAACGAAATTCAAATCTATCTTTTTGGCATTAGGTATTTCAGACACAGCCAGTGAGTGACCACATTCAAAAAGAGGATCACAACTGATTCAATTAAGAAGAAAGTGCCCCTCAAAGAGAGCACTTTGTCATTTGGACCCCTTAAATTCACAATTTTGGTCGAGATCGCCAAACTTTGATTGCCCGCCATTCAAGAAATCGAAATGGAATTTGAATTTTTTCTTGTGACCTCACCTAGGGATCCATGAAAGGTACCCCTGAGCCAAAGGAGAGCAAAATCCAAGAGGGTGGGTGTACACTCAATCTGTTTCGACATGGACTGACCCTATAGCGCATTGGTGACAAGTAAGATGTGTATATTATAGGGGCAAGGACTACAACTACTGCAATGGACATTTTATTTCAGCACAGACAACAATTGTGGAGTTACAGTCAAAAATGAGGGAAAACCAATATTTGATCAATAAATCAATAACTACTTGCTTTGAGTTGCTGAATTTTCAGTGCATTAGTTGTAGTCCTTGCCCTATAATGTACATATCTTACTTGTCACCAATGCGCTATAATATTTGAGAAAAATGTAAAAATAGGCACAAAATTGGCCATGGGTGTAGTACCCCCTTAACTATAACTTGCTGATGATGGCATTATCAATGATCTTATGAGCAATACCAGCCTTTCCTTGCTGTATATTTTCTTACAAGACTGAAGGATTTTACCTGTACATGAAGAGGCGGTCCTTGACGAGACAAGATTTTCTGTTCATCTCTCATCTCACGGTCTAACTCACTTCCTCCTGATGTCCAATCTCTTTGGCTGCCAGATTTCTAGGCTTTGTTATGCATCAATTTGTTTCTTTGTATAGAGTGATTACAAACCAAGGAAGATTTTTTCCTGGTATTTATTGGAATATTTTGTTCTAGTATCTTTCCTCATCTCAACATGTCCCATTGCACTGCTGAACTTCAAAATGTTTGCAGATAGTACATGTAGTCATCACAGGCTAAATTTTGTGTTTGATTTTGTTCACTCTTGCATCCCACATTGAAGCAGTCCAAACTTAACTGGAGTGGCATAGATTTCTTTTTGACATGGGGGGATGGAGTTGGAAAAAATTCTTGAAGTATAGTCAATCCAGCACCTTTTGGCGACAGAATAAGTTTATGGTACAATTGCGCGCGAAGCGTGCAAAAAAATTTGCTATTTTGAAGCTAAACTGATCAAATATGGTGTAAAAGTAGAAGATATGCGTGCAAAGTGCGCGAAAATTTGCACTTTTGGGGCTAAAATGGGCAAATATGAGGTAAATTTGGTCAGAAACCCATTATCAGGCATTCACATTGGGGGGGATGATTGTCAGGACCATCCCCTGGCAAAGTCACACTCTACAATACATTTAGTCCTAGTAATCTGGTATGACTGTTTCATGAAGATAGTCATCAGGACTCCTCATAGTTATTTCATACAACTAGACAATTAAAATTTACCTTGAATGCAGCTGTATCGAAAATTGACTGTTTTCAATTGATGGTTTTCTTTATTGATGCTATTGTTGCAATGACAAGCTGTATACAGCTGATGTTTTCTGCTGCTTACATGTACATGTAGATCTTTAAAAAAGTGGTGCAAATTGCTTCTCATCTCTGTTTATGGTTTTGCCCCGCTTCTTTATGGTGCGCCAGTTGTTCCGTAATCCAGTCAATAACATTAAATATTGATTTCTACCGCATCATCCACATGATCTGGGACAAAAGCCTAGTTTAAACCTGCATTTAGCTCATGAACACACAGCACAAAAGTGATCCAATTATGAAGTCGTCTCATTGGCTCTGTTAGAGGAACATATATGCATTTCAGTTGAAGTAATTTTGGAGCCTTTCTTGCTCCATTCATCTTGCTTTTAAAAGTTCATACGTGGTTTGATGGTAGGCCTACATAATAGGAAGACAAATTTAAATATTTATGCATAAAATGTTAATAATCATTCTCATTTTGTTTGTTTTCTGGTTTCTTCCATACAGGATCCCAGGTCAAGTGAGCCGGGTAAGCTTTCTCCTATACATAATTTATTTTAAAAAACTTATAAAAATGTTATTGGCCATCTTAACCAATTTATTAGTCTCTTTTAAGTCTATTTGGCAAATAGGCTACTTGCTGGAGATAAATTTAAAAGGTGTGAGAATATGTTAGAAAACAGCCAAAGGTCATCAAGGTCAAAGGTCATTGAGATCAAACTGAAACTAGCTTTGATTTTACTTTAGTGGAAGTATTCATGAGGATGAAGAGAATAGTCGATGACTGAAATTTTAGATATATGTTCACTTGGAACAACTTGCACAAGTCAAAGTCATTTTTATTGCACAAGCACAACGTTGTAACAAAAGTGCAAAGGACAGGCTGGAGATAGTCTTAAACAGGAAGCCCCGCTTGGTCAGTTCGCCACAGAAGAACTGACTTACACATGTATGTTACTTTGATGACAGACGGAACAGAATTTACATGGATAAATTTTATCCTTGACTAATTCCCTAAGGGTTAGATGTTTCAGCTCAAACGTCACATTTCCAGTTGTGAATACTCAATTCAGACGAGGGCACAGCAACACATGTGCTCCTGTGAACAGAACCTTTTTTTGCACCAAACCTGTAAAGTCTTATAATTTTGATGTTTCAGACTGGGACTCCATGGATGAGGATGAAGGGTTGGCTCCAAGGTTGTTTGGGCGGCAGAAATCACTGGTAGATGAAGGCATGAAAGGCGTTGCTGACCCTCTGCTGAGCCAGGAGCCGGCTAGTGTGCTCCCATCATATGCCAGCCTTATGGATACAGATGTGGTGAGTATAGTGTCTCTCTTTCTTGGATGAAGTTGCATGAGTTATTACAGTATATTTTAATTGCACCCCAAGGCCGAGAAAAATTTGTTTGCCCTTCGCGACCAACCAAAAAAACACAAACATCTCGGGCGCTTTTTTTTTTTATTATTTGTTTTTTCTTTTCTTTTTTGACACTTTTGTACATTTTTAGTTCCGACGACCTTACAATCAACTTAAAATACATCAAGTGCAAGGCTGCAAATAAATTGACTACGGGCCTTGTTTTGCTCCCATTACTTGCCCATTGAGATGATAACTCTGAGAATTATGACGTACAAATTGCATCCTTTTCTTTTCTTTTTTCAGGGCCAAGATTTCTCGGAAGACAAACTCATGAATTCGGGCAACTTGTACAGTCTGTACCTGCTGAATTCCGACTCAACGGTGGACGACTTTAGCTTAACAAATGGTTTTGCATCACCTCTGATACCAGAAGACCAAGGAGTACGGATCAAAAAGGAAATATCGGATGACGAGGAGGAGATCGATGTGGAGAATGACACTTGCAAGAATGAGGCAGCAGCCGTATCTCCTAGGAAGAGAAAAGCTTCATCTGTTTCCAGTCCACCGCAGGAAAATGGACAGAAGCCATCTGATGCCTTATTTGAAGGGATGCCTTTTTACGAGCTTCAAGGCAAAGAATTTGGTGAGTTCTGCTGGGATACAAGTCTAAAGCTGAATTTATACTCAATCGCTTTTGCAGAAAAGCGATTTTCACGCATGCTCAATGTTTACTTACATTTCCAGAGCGTCAAGCCGATCAATCGATTCAAATCGCGGAGGCAAAAAGCGACATCGCTTTTGCAAGTTGAAGAAATCTCAACTTCCCAGCGATATCGCTTGACACGTGAATCGTCAACCAATCATATACAACCAACTGGATCTATTATTTTGCTAATTAATTTACCTTTCTCGATTTTTAACTTTTGGTGATGAATTAATTCAAAGCAATAATTATTGACAGCAACTGATGTTTTAAAAATGTATTTTGTGGCATTTAGAATATTTTATTTGTCGTCTGCAACCGCTATCGCCGTGATAAGTATAAATGCAAAAGCGACGGGCGATGCATCGCAAAATTCGGCGATTGCAAATCGCTTTTCAAAAGCGATTAATCGCATCGCTCGGCGATCGAGTATAAATTCAGCTTAATTTAAAATTATACTTCAACACTACTTGTTTATTACTTACCGGGAGCACTTTTTAGGAACTTCCTTGTCGTCAGCAGATGTTGTTAGCTGTGATGTTTCCTTGGAAACGACTAGAGACCAACTTTATCAGATGACGTCACACTAGGTGATGTCATCGAAGTTGAAAAATTCCTTCCCCTGTCTTGCTGGGCTAACAACATCAGGATGTCAGAGCTAAGTTCAGCTAACAACATCAGCTGATGACGAGGAAGTTCCTTGGTAAGCGAAACAAACAAGTAGTGTTGAAGTATAATTTTAAATTACTATCATTTTATTACCACTATCTTTGCAATTCTATATATTCATTCTGGGTTTTTTCTAGTTCATTATTTTCAAGTAGCAGTGAAACAAACAAAACATAATTTAATAATTTTTCTCCTTTATCCATGTCCAGGTCCTTGCGCTTACTGTAACATGTGGCGTACAATCCGCTACATGTCTTACTGCGGTCGCTACCCATTCTGTAGTGTAAACTGCACCAAAAAGTTTACGGTGTACAAACGTGAGCAAGGCGAGCTGCTGGAGAAGGTCCATGAAGACGACAAGCCAGTCATGAAACTGAAGGTAAGGATACGCGAAGCATTTAAAGCCACATTCAGAGAGATTTTCAAGAGAATTGTTTAATGAAGACCCGATCACCCCAAGTTCTGAATACAACCGATCGCCAATAGTTTCTTTTTTGAATCGGCTGGCCCTGATTCCGATCTGTACTACACAAAACATGTCCTACCATCTCTCAGGCGGCGAGTGGTATGATGGGCGGAGAGAGCCGGCAAAACCGCTCAGCTGTATGGCATTTTCCGTACACTCATGTTAGTTTTGTGGGGTTCATTATCAAACCCCAACAGTTTTAGCTTGTATTTATATTATTTATTTACATAGGCCTGTTTGTTTCTGATATTTTAAGCGTTTTAAAATTTCAAAATAATCCCATTCAATTACACGGTTGACAACGGAAATGTACTGAATTTAGAGAATGCACTGCGTTCACCACCTGCAATCTCTGAGAAATTAATTATGATGCCCTCTTTAGTCGGCAATAATATTTTATCAAGTTTTATTCACCCGGATGAGCACCATTTTTAAATGGAAATAGTGATTGTTCTCAGTGATTTGTTAATGGCTAAAACATGGAAACCACCTACTTAGGCCAAGAAAAAAATTGTTTGCTTGCCCTCAATTGAATTTTAACAATTGGGTCGGTCGGTCGAATTTCTTTCTTTTTTTTTTTCTTTTTTTAATTACTAGCAAACTCTACTGTTTGTATTAATTAAGGCTCAAAATATGACAAATCAGACAATTTTGGTGTCAAAATGAATCAACTAACATTACAAAACAACTAAAATGTTGAACACAAGCTCTAAAATACATTTTTTTTTTTTTTCAGAATGCAAAAATTTGAAAAGAAAAAAAAACTTTTTCAGGAATTTCCAAAAATAGGGTCGGTATTCTTTTGTACAGTAAATAGAAAAAAAACGTCTTTCTGATTTCCAAAATTAGGGTCGGTCGGTTGAGGGCAAACAAACATCTTTTTTTATGGCCTTAACTGTGATAAACACCTCAGAAATCAACTTTTGCGGTAAAAGCTGGTGTGCATGTTTGAAGCATAAACACTGCTTTGTATCAAAATAATTAACTGGTTTACTAAATTGGTAAATGAGAGGATTTTTATCAATTTCAATTCACAACCGATAAGCTTAAAATCGGGCAGATTGGGCAGCTACCGATTGTTCTGTTCTCCACTAGAATTGTGTGCAAACTGCTTCGTGAATTGGAGCAATAAGTACACATTTAAGGGGGTACTACACCCCTGCTCAATTTTGTGCCTATTTTTGCATTTTTCTCAAAAATTATAGTGCAATGGTGTCAAGTAAGATATGTATATTATAGGGGCAAGGATTACAACTACTGCACTGGAAATTTTATTTCAGCACAGACAACAGTTGTGGAGTTACAGTCAAAAATGAGGGAAACCAATATTTGATCAAGTTGCTGAATTTTCAGTGCAATAGTTGTAGTCCTTGCCCCTATCATATACATATCTTACTTGTCCCCTATGCGCTATAATTTTTTAGAAAAATGCAAAAATAGGCACAAAGTTGGCCAGGGGTGTAGTAGCCCCTTAAAACTTGTGTGAAATGTTCACCTGTTTTCTGATCATTTCCTCTGTTTCAGGTACCCACTTTATTTGAGGAGCACAAACCTCGACCTCTATTTCCCCCAACTCATAAGCTGTCAGAAAATGGCAGCAAATCACCTTGCAACGGTATCCATGGTAACGTAAAACCAGATTCATCACTGAACTTTGATTGGCCGTCATATATAGAGGAACAGGATACAGAAGCTGCATCAGTGAAGTGCTTTCATCATGTGAGTAACGAATGTTTATGTTATGAGAAACACTTTCTTTTAAGGTTGGTCTGAACCCTGCAATTATGGAAACTTTCGGGCCTCATAACTTCTAAATTGTTGGTCTAAAGAATATAAAAGTATACATTTTTAGAATGGAAATGACTTGATAAATTCATCTGTGAGGTCAATTTGGGCCAAAATGCTCATTTTGGAGAAAATCCCAAAAACAGTTTTTTGGCCCAAATTTTTTCGTAGCAGCGTAACAAAAAAATTGTTTGGCCAACAATTTTTTAAAATTATTTTAAAAACTAGATAAAAATATCTAGGACCCGTATTTTTATTTTTTTGAATTTTGACCAACTTTGAGAAATTTACACCAAAAATGGTCAAAATTTGCCAAATTTTAAAAAAAATCATAAAAAAGCCTGATTTTCGCCAAAATTTCAAGTATTTTTGGTGAAGTTGGTCAAAATTCAAAAAAATAAAAATACGTGTCCTAGATATTTTTATCTAGTTTTTAAAATAATTTAAAAAATTTTTTGGCCAAACAATTTTTTTTTGTTACGTTGCTTGTGAAAAAATTTGGGCCAAAAAACAGTTTTTGGGATTTTCTCAAAATAAGCATTTTGGCCCAAATTGGACCTCACAGATGAATTTATCAAGTCATTTCCATTCTAAAAATGTATACTTTTATATTCTTTAGAAAAATGTATACTTTTATATTCTTTAGACTAATAATTTAGCAGTTATGAGGTCCGAAAGTTTTCATAATTCCAGGGTTCAGACCAACCTTAAACCTAGAACTCATGATACTTTACGTTTGTTTATCAGTTGAATATGTTTAAAGCCACCATTATATGATTTCGGTCAAAATTAAATTTTGTAGTATTGCATAGCAATAGATACAGCCCAGTGGTTGATCCATTTCTTTTGTTAATGCGAATATATTGTATTGTGGGAAGGAATTGTGGTTCAAATTGACTTCTGAAATACACCCAGGATCCATGCATGGCTTAGATTTATGACTTGGTAAAAGGAGTAGGAATCAATCTCAAAATAGTGTTAACTTTTCAGATATAACCGATTCATCAAACTCTCAACATTTTGTCCATGCTATTTGCTACACTGTTAGGGCAGTGTATTTGCAGGCCTCAACATTCGCTCACCTTTTATGATGCCATACTAATTAGTATGAATATTGAGGGGCATACAGTTAGCAAATAAAAATTATATCAGTTGAATGTGTACATGTTTTGCATGAATAAGTAAAAGTTTATAGATGGGTTGACCTCAATGTTTATCAAAAGGCAAGGGACTGGTATATCGATATGCTTGAGTGAACCTCATGTAACCACTACACTGTTCAATAGCCTTATTGTGATGTGGCGAGAGTTTCAAAAACACAAGCCCTGTGCAAAGTATGATGGGCGCACATACAGCCAGGCAAAAAACGATGGTGATGATGCGTACATATACTGCCAGGCATTTACGTCAGAAGTCAACTCATCTATAGTAAGCATTAATAAACTAAACAATACTATTGTCTTTGATCAGGCTGCGTTATCAAAGGAGTGGAAAGCTAATTTGATTGGTGCGTTAGTTGAGGTTCAGAACAGAGAACCGGGTGACCCAAAGGATAGTTTCTGGGTTGCAAGAATCATCAAAGTTGCAGGTAAGTACCTTGAAATATTTAGGCCAAATAATAAAAAGATTCTTGTCCGCTCCCGCTTCCTTTATTAGGGATTCTGATATTGTCTTTTTGATTTTTCCCTCTGTTTATTTTGGGGAAAATTTTTTTGTAAAAATGTTTCAGAAGTTAACATATTGGAAATAGAAGTGCATCTGTGCAATAAGCATTCTAAACATGGTTTGTGCTAATCGACCCCTTAAAACCATGAAATAAAGGATTTTACAAGGGCCTCCTCCACTTCAAGTTAAACAACTGATAATAATAAAAAGGGCATATAATCACATTGGGCCTCATCTTTTCCTTTTTCAAAAATCCCCAATTAGGAACTAGTTTGTTTTAGGGCTTGTGATTTGAAAAAAAAGGTGTTTTTTCCGGTTTTGTAGTGTCCCTGGACCTAGACCTACATGCTAATTCATGGTTGTTGACCTAAAAATAAAAAAATTGCACAATGTTTTGTGTTTTTAATATGAAAATTGATAATTTGTATTCATGTCATACTCTATAAATGATATCAAAATACATTGAATTTGAATTTGAATTTCTTGCCCGGGTAACAGGATTCTCGGGCGGGACTCGAATTCCTAGGACTCACTCACACTCGCCTTATCACAAATGTCAAAAAGACTAGTATGTTGAAGAGAACTGGTGATTGTTTTAAATAAAAATAATTAAAACTCACATTATAGGTACGGGTATTTTTGGAAGATGTTTGTATATCTCACATGTCGGCAATTTTTTAATTAGAAGTTTTTTTACATCATTTTCTGGCAGTTAACAAATGCTACATTATGATGCAAACCCCATCAAAATTGGACATTTGATTACCGAGTTATGAGCAACTTATCAATGGCTGAAAACAATATAAAACAAAAGAATTTGAACACTGTTATATATATATCAAAAACGATATTAGCGACATCCGACTCATTCCCCTTGATCATGTCACATATATTTTAAGATCAAAAAGATAGAGATTAAACTGACTGTTCATTTATTTATTTATCATTTATACAGGGTACAAAGCTAAGCTGAGATTTGAGGGTTACGGGATGGATAATAATCATGATTTCTGGGCACACTTATGCAAGACAGAATGCTATGCCATCAATGGGGCTGTCAAGGCTGGTATGAAACTCAAACCTCCTAAGGGTAAGTACACCATGAGCTAGCTATTGCACTCTATTATATTAGTTGAAAGGTATGAGTAGTGCTGTAATCGATTGTCGTAAGTATCGATAGTCGGAAAATACATAGACTTCCGACATGTCGAAACACTCAATGTCAGTATCGATACACAAACGACATGGCACACATGCTTAGATTATCTCAAATTGCGGATTTGCAATACCACTTTCGTTTGTTTGATGCATGATCCATGTAGTTTTAGCTGTTAGGCTTCAATACACTTGTTGTTAACTTGTTTCTGGAACTTACTGATAATAAAATTGGTAAACTCAAATCCGTGTTTCAAACTGCGTGAGTATCGATAATAGTATCGACATGTCGGATGTTTGCCTCCCGACATATCGATACCCAGAAAGCTTATCGATTACAGCACTAGGTATGAGACATCAATCCACCAGACTTGGGAGTCCACAATCCAAGCCTGGTTGACAAAATATGGTTAAGGCCAATTTCGTTGGCCTGTCAAAAAAAAGTGGGAAAGTTGTAACACAGTATGTATCTACCACATTGCAACAAATCTAAATCCCAATGATCCAATCATTCAGTGGGACTTTGCCCATATTCTTCAAAATGTAAACAATACCTGCACCTGGAGGTCCCCTGAATCAATTTGCATTGTGGGATATGGTGCAGTCAATCCCATGTCTAGCCATTAATCTGCCCTCATAAAATTAATACTGCTGGATTAAAAGGGCATTTTGTGATCCACAGCCTCATCCGCAACTTTTCTCCAAAAAAAGTTGGGATTTTTATACCACTGGAAACCTGTGGCTACATAATGTTTATGTACAAAAAAAAAATTCTTGCCGATTAATTCGTTTAGCAAAAATATCCTCAAATTTGAATTATGACATTCTGGTGTACCAGAACGAAATTACAGCAGTGGCCTGTGGAGCAGTGTAATACACATAATCATGCATAGCTCACAAACGCAAAATCGTAATCAACTGAAATTTTGGGAATAAGCTTTTCTCCTGGATATCTACTGAAAAATGTCATAAAAGAGGATGCTAGGATCACAAAGTACTCCTTTAAATGGACATTAAAATGGTAAATTTCCCGATATTTGTCCTCCCCCTTAATGAAAATAATAAGTTGACAATATTGAATGTGTAAAGGTTGTGTAAATTCTCTAAATGCTGTATCATTGGCTAATTATCATTTTGTATGGTCATTTTATTGTGTCAGGTGTGATGGAGAGACTTGGTGATAAGTGGCTGGAACACTTGGCAAGGATATCACACTCTGGAAGCCCAACATACTCCACACCTACAGATAAGGTAGGTCACACAATAATGAACAATTCTCATCTTTCTCTCACACAAAGTATATGTTTACATCTCTTCCAACAGGGTTTTATGTATTGGGACAACTGCCCCCTCCCTAATCTGGCATGATTGGGTTGCGTTGTCCTTGCACCCGATATTTGTCCCTGAAAAGTGATAAGAAAGTATTGCATATTTTGTGCACGTCTTCCTTCCCCTGGTCTTGCTGGGCTAACAACATCAGGATGTCGGAGTTCCTTGGTAAGCGAAACAAACAAGTAGTGTTGAAGTATGATCTACTCCTGAAAGTTTTCATATCAAAAATTGTTAACATGATAATTATATGATGTTCAAAGCACTGTTGTGCCTGATCCCCCCCTCACTAATGCTGAGTTGTACTCTGTTGGTAATGCACTTGGGTTACCGGCCAGGCAACAGGTGTCTTGGGTAACCAGCTGCTGCATAGTAAACATCTTTTTCAAACCTAAACTGCATAACGATTGAGTTTCATTACTTGATAATGTAACACACAATTATTTCTATCACTGTTGTTTCAATATCATGTATTGTTTCCACTGCCCTTGATAAACATCTTGACAACTGATTCTCTATTTCACTCAGCTATTCCATTTGAAAGCCAATACACCCCTATGGAAGATATGTCCTTAATCTTCCACACAAGGTGTGGTAATTTCAAATGGAACCACATTCAGTGTCGTCTGCTCCAAAATGGGATATTCCAGTTGAAATCCATACACCCCCTATGGAAGTCATGTCCTTAATCTTCCACACAAAGTGTGTGAATTTCAAATGGGGGTATGGGTGACTCCATTTGAAATCTACATCCCTGTGTGGGATTAAGTGCCTAAGGGGGTGTATGTATTTCAACTGGAATAGTCCATTTGCACATCATATATAGGTCTACAAGTCACTTTATAACTCATCTCCATCCATATCTTGCTTTCACAGTTAAAAGAAAGCTTCAACATGTCTTTCAAGAAAGACATGAAGCTGGAAGTTGTATACAAACGACAGGTATCCAGCACCTGCGTGGCAACCGTGAAGAACGTCGTCGGGGACCGAATCCATGTGCAATATGATAACTGTAAGGACCCCAGCAAAGACTTCTGGTTCCATCGGATGTCGCCGCTTATACATCCTGTTGGATGGTCACAAAGAGTGGGCCATCCACTTGTGGCCACTGCTGGTAAGTAGATCTATATGTGATTGATATTATTGAATAATGATAACTAAACTGTACACAAGAAGTGTTATCCAGTATAGCTTTGTAGGGTTGAGGCTCTATAGTCTGCCTCGTCTCAAGTTGAGTGTAACGCCATGTTGGATTTTTCTGTAGCAGATTTTTGCAACAGCTGTAATAATTCATGTCTTTTAAATGTTTTGTATATTGCAGCATACAAAAGTGAAGCCTTGGACAAAGGCAGGCAGAGAAGGGGAGGTCCGCATGATGCGCCGTGGGACATCTTTCACTTTGTAAGTATGCTCAGTTCTTGACCAATTTCATAGACAAAACATTAAAGCAAAGTGGGTGCTACTTCAGGTTTAGAAAATAAATTATCAAAGTACCTAAAAAAGTCCAACCTCCCTTACGCTTTTATATGGATTTCTCTTTCCAGATGTTCCCCAATGGCAAACATGTTTTCGATGCTGTGACAACTTAATTTCATGTTCTGAAACATTGGAAGGACATTTTGCTTGTTGTGTACAGCACTTACTGAAATGCCATCTTTTTGTGTGTTGTTGCTCCATACTAAGTAATAATTACTTGTTGTCCCAATGTCAGCATTGGGCATTCAAGATTATAGATATGTACATACTATGGCACAGAGTCATAGTTTTTATATCCTGGTTTGAAATAATTATCTTTGCAATTTGAAATGGTCTTCAATTAATCTCAAGTTTTGTTACCCTTTCAAATTTACAGCCCCAACCTGTGAAACAAGACCAGTCTTTCCGTGTCGGTATGAAACTGGAAGTTATCGACCCCCTCAAACTGAGTCACATCTGCATTGGCACTGTGATGCGTGTGCTAGACGAAGGCTACCTGATGATTGGCGTTGATGGTTGCCTTGCCGATCAGAACAGCTGGTTTTGTTACCATAGCAACTCATCCTCTTTGCTACCTGTTGGGTTTTGCGAGTATCACCATATCGACCTGGTTCCTCCAAAAGGTAATGTAAATTATGACTCCTTATCTCTACTTACAACCCCATGGGCACTCCCGGTGGAATTACCAGCCTCTAAGAACTGTTTTGATTTGTTACAGAGATAGCTGTATCATGTATTGAACCAATCAGAAAGTATAGTAAGAATAGTCAGTTACAGTCAGTCCACTCTGAAGTACAAAGTACCGACGCAGACGCACACGTTGTGCCGACTTTGAAGACACGCATACCTGCAGCAGAGACACAGCACTACGCACTGTTAACGCGCTGTATACGCGCGCGTTGTCACTTTGTACTTCAGAGTGGACAAACTGTAGTGACATTGTAAGAAAGGTTGACACACACATAACATAAACAACATTGCATTCTGTCCACAGATTTCCAGGGTCATTTTGACTGGGATGACTACCTTCGGAACACCACCTCAGTCGCTGCTCCTGTGGAGCTGTTTCACCAGGTAAGTATCATGGATGGTCATTAATGCTCTGCGTGCTAGCCATGCGCTTCAACGGAAAAAGTTGAAGTTTTGCATTTTTTTCTCAAAATATCAAGAGCTATCTTAAGAACTACTGAACCAATACTAGGCTTGTTTGTACTCATTTTAATGCATTTGTCATGCTGATTCCAAATATGGTCATGAAAATGTACATTTCTGTGATTTTTGAATTTTTAAAAAAAATTTGAAACATGTCGTCTGCAGTCGACACCCGCGTGAAGAGAGTTAATAATACGGGTACTCCCACATTTTGTCAGCCATATGCTAAGGCAGGCCTTCTCAACCGGCGGCGCGCGCGCCACTTGTGGCGCTTGGAGTCAGTCGAAGTGGCGCACGGTAATTTTAATAATTTTTTCACATAAATCTTGAACAAAAAAGAGGTGAAAATACCCAATCTGGGCCTTTAAAAACCTTAAAATCCATGAGCTTCGGAGGCGCTGCCCTGGAACCCGATAAAACACCACTGCACCTTAACCGCTATGCATACGCGCTACCTCGCAGAGTCCTCCCGTGACATGTTGGCACTTCATGATCACTAAAATTTTCCAGTTGGCACTTCAAATAAACTAGTTGAGAAGGCCTGTGCTAAGGTATTATATTTTATGAAAAAATATAATGATAGGACCATGTGTATATGCAGGTTAATAAATACATTTCACTTGTTGGAAGTGACATTTTACAAAATAATGCATGCGTACTGAGATGTTGAAGCGTCGGGAAGGTATTAGACATATCAAGCATTCTCAAGCAACAAGTGATCTGCATTTATTAACCCATTTCAGAAAAAAATTGTGTTTTTTGCTATATTTATTACAAAATTGTCAGTAAAAATGTTGGAAATGCAAACAAATATAAATGCATCAGAAAAATGAATGCGTCTGAAAACACTGCACATAGTGCGCACCTGTGCATTATACACAATCAACACACTCCTAGCATTTTTCTAATGTTTCTTCTGCTTGGTTCTCACCATCTAAGAGTGTATGAAATTTATACATGGAACGGGGCAGATGAGTCATGAACCATGAGAGTGCATTGCCTTATGATTCTATGAAGACAAATATTGGTTCCATGAACTCAGCATAGCTTGTACATAGAAAAGTTTGTCACAGCCAGTGATTGAGTAATCTGAAATTTTGTGTTATGTACTCAGTTGATCAGAAACCATATTGAGTGATTAGGCCAAAAAAAAATAATTGTTTGTTTGTCCTCCACAGCTTTGAAAGAGGACGGATTTTTTTTTTTTTTAATTTTTTTTTTTTTCGGATTTGGCGTATTTCTGGACCTTGCTAGAGCTAAATGCTACAATCATTCATGGTGACTTAAAAAAAACCAACATTTTGTTTCTTTAATATGCAGTTAAAGTTATAATTTGTGTTCATGTCATAGTCTTTTAATGATTTGGTGGACTTTTTTTAATTTTCAACCATGAAAGAGGTCCAGAGATACTCCAAATCTGGAAAAAAAATTGAATTTTACTTATTTTTATAAAAAAAAAAAATTGAAAAAAAAAAATATTGGTCAGGCCTTCATCTGAGGAGCGGGCGGTGGAGGACAAACAAACAACTTTTTTTTTTTTGGCCTTACGGGAGACCCCCATTTTGAACTTTATGAAGACTATTCTGACTGTACGGTTGTATTTTTTCCTCCCACAGAAAACTACCAACCCTGGCTTCAAAGCGGGTCAAAAGCTAGAGGCTGTAGACTTGATAGAATCAGGTCTGATTTGCGCTGCTACTATAGTGAAGATGGCAGGTCCCTTATTAAGAGTGCATTTTGATGGCTGGGATTCATCGTATGACCAGTGGATAGATTGTCAGTCACCAGATATCTACCCAGTAGGATGGTGTGAGATGGTTGGATATCCGTTGCAACCACCAAGAATGAATTGTGAGTTGCTATTCTCTAAAGTGATGGAATAATTCTGGTATACCCATCGCACTATACATTTGACAGGATAAAGCACACTGTAACACATAAGATGCAGAGGGTATTACGCAGTTGTGCCATAATTACAAGTAAAGTAGTACAAGTTAGCAGGGGCACGACGGAGCCGGTGGTGCCATCGTGTTGTGCACTTGGGCAAGGTGCTTTAACTCGCTTGCCTGTCTCAACCCAGGATTGAAATGGGGAGCTGCCCGGGGGTGCCACTCATATACCATTGCATGTTGTCATCACTGACCAGACACTTTTATTTTTCACCCAAAACACTGACATGCCCAAGGGCTGAAAGGTAACCCTTACCACTGACCTGCTATGAAAAAGGATACCCAAATCACTGACCACAGCCATGGTGCAAACAAAGGTACCCATATCACTGACCTTACATGTCCCAATGACCCTTTTCACTGACGAAGGTAGAAAGCAATATTTACCTAGTGTATTTCCAATCCCTTTACATACAATTTCTGTTATAATATGAAATAGCCTGGAATATCATCCTTAACACAAAATTGTGGTCATACACAACAAACAAGCTGCAATCATTTTGCGCGGGTGACAAACAGCGATGGCAAATGTCACTTCACGATTTCCAAAAGGCATGGTTCCTGTCATATCTGGTTCAGCAGTCAAACGTATGTCGTAATCCATTCCGATTACACAGTATCTGTAGGGCCTACCTTGTACAAAATTCGTAGTCTCTACGCCCGTCTCTCACGCAGCCCGCTTCGGCAGCATGCACAAACATCACTGAGTTTTAATCATGGTACAAGACCGGGCACAAGACTAATATATTACACTTACAGACCCGGAAGTAAGAAGTTGTTTACAATCAGGAGCGAAAACAGCGGCTGACGTCAAATGCTGGACTTTGATTTTCATGAACCCAAAACGCCGACATATCTATTGTAAAAAGGTACCCTTTTTTCCAGAAAACACCAAAATTGAGACCCTTTTAGCGTCCCGCGGGGCGTAGCCTATGCTTAAAAGATACCCTTTTACCGCGAAATTTTGGTCGGTGATGACTTCATTGACGGTTCAACTGGCACCCCCGGGGGGAGCTGTTATGCATATTGTCCATTGAGTGCGCCCAAAGGTATGAGCATGCCTTGGGTATTGTATGGAAGCTGACATATTCTAACGGCAGCAGAATAAATGTAAAGCGCTTTGGTACTTGTAAAAGGCGCTGTATAAATGCCAGCATTTATTGAACACTTTGGAACAGTTTTCATGCAGTGAATTTGAAGTGCAAACATACAACAACACAACCCTATTACAAATGGGCATTTTTTCAAACTTGCTTTTCTCTGAAATGCACTTTTGCTTACGATATGTCATTATGTGATGAACCTGATAATATGAGAAAGGTAATCACGAGTTCCCTTAAAATGTATAGTTACAGCGTGTTTGCAGCACAAATTGATTAATTATTACATTCTCTGTTAACATTGCAGCCATGTTGGATTACACTGCACCTGTGCCTGTGTTCAAGCATAATGGAAAGAAGATCAAGATATCGCCAGGATTAAGGCCTGATAACAAAAAGAGTAAGTGTTATCTTCAGTACGTAATGTATTGGCTATTGATACTCTTTAATAAAGTTTTATAACATGGTTTTTGATTTAATCCACAAATTTGAGGCACAATTTTGGACCCCATTGGAAATAAGTTGGCATATTTAGCCAACTTAATGGGTTATCCTGGCTCATTGACTTGGTTGTGTGTTTCTTGTGATGATGATTGATTGCATATTTGTTATTTTCTGTATTGTTGTCAATTTTGCCAAATAAATAATAAATAAATAAATAAGTGTACTGATTTTCAAACGACTGTATAGATTATTTTGTACATGTTGCACACTTATGTCAAGTTGTGCTTGTATTGTTAATTTAAAATTTGCTTAAAGTAGATGTATGTGACAAAACCAGGAACAAGTCGCATTTTTGACATTTCATGATTTGAATAAAAATGTAAGCACAAGATAATAAGCTTTAAAATGATACCAAAATTATATAAATAGCATCAATACTTTTCAAGATATGGATAATTTTGTAAATGATACCTTGATATTTTTGTCAAATTGCTATTCTGAGTAATGGGTCAATTAGTTTCCTGCCTTACACCGGATTGAATAGGGATAAATATAATAGTAGAATTTTCTTATTTCTAGTCCAATAAACAGTACTCACTGTGGACGTTTCAATTTTGTGGATGTTCAATAAGGGATTATAATAGTTCAACTATTATTTATTGATTAAATGAACCTCTTTTTTAATAAGTACTTTCAAGGATTTGAAAGTCCATTTTGTCCCACAGTCAAATACTGTGAATTTAAGAATTCCAAAATTTGATTATGGGAATGTCATCTGTAAAGGCCTATAACTCAAAAACATGTCTGGCGACTTTTTCCAGGTTTTGTTGGAGCTGCCAACTGTCCCTCATTTGGGGTTTTCCAAAGTGAAAATGAGGGACAGTCCTTACTTTTTGAAAATTTCAGTGATGGCAAATTTAAATGTAAGAACAGCAGAAAATGATGCAAATTTCACTTTAAAATGTTGCTGTAGCATTCTCTTTAGTCTATTGTGATAAATTTAGACCTGCAAAACCTTCCCAGAATTCTGAAAGTATTGCACACCTCAAGTCTTTGAATTTGTCGGTACCTGGTTTGTGTACATGTACAAGGTTTTGGCCTCAATGTCCCTCATTCTGACTTTGGTAGGTTGGCAGGTCTGCAAATTGCCAAATACGCAAGATTTTCATCAAATGCCAATTAGCACTGAAAATATCCTAGCTACAACCCTGAGTGCCACATTCCATATCCTCTGACTTGTTGGTAAACTTTGGAGCAACAATGCCGTACGTGAAGTATATGTGTGTCATGGGATGTTTCATGCAGAACATTAAGCATGCGTGCGGGTGTGAGAAGTACATGGGTAAGGCCAAAAAAAAAAAGTTGTTTGCTTGCCCTCAACCGACCGACCCTAATTTTGGAAATTTACTGTACAAAAGAATACCGACCCTATTTTTGGAAATTCCTGAAAAAGTTTTTTTTTCTTTTCAAATTTTTGCATTCTGAAGATGTAAAAAAAATGTATTTTAGAGCTTGTGTTCAACATTTTAGTTGTTTTCTAATATTAGTTGATTCATTTTGACACCAAAATTATCTGATTTTTCATATTTTGAGCCTTAATTAATACAAACATTAGAATTTCCTAGTAATTAAAAAAAAAAAAAAAGAAAAAAAAAAAAAAAATCCCGACAGACCGACCCAATTGTTAAAATTCAATTGAGGGCAAGCAAACAATTTTTTTTTCTTGGCCTAATATGGAAAATTTGACTTGTGAATATGTCATGAATATTAATGATTTTTTCTAACATATTCTAAATTTGATCACTTTCTTTTAGGGCGGTCTTTGAGCATATCATTTGCGAACTTCGCCATATCCAAACCACCATCAGAAGCAGCCAACCTTGATTCAATCTATTCATTTTCTGATGATGAAGGTGTGTCAGGCTACCAAGAGCTCCTAAAACCACCAGTAAAAACACCTCAAGTCAACAAGAAAGAGAAGAAGGAAAAGAAAGAGAAGAAATCCTCAAAACATCACAAGAATCATCACCATCATCATCATCATCACCACCACCACCACAAGCATAACGGCAAGCCCGAGAGTATGATAGAAATGAAGATAACCTCGGAATCGGAGTTGAAACATCTTCTAACTACCATTAATGTTAATCCCTCATCGTTGACGCCTCAAGCATCTCCAGTATCTCTTAAAAGCGAAGTTGCCACACCGCCTCCTAAAAAACATAAAAAGTCCAAATCATCCAAAAAGAATAAAGGGTCTCTCTCCAAAAGCGAGGCTAGCATACTGGACAGCATATTTGCTGCAATGAATAAAGAAGCTGAACGTTATGCAAAATTACACGCTGCCAAATCTCAAAATAATGTTGCACAGTCGGAATCTGCGGATCAAAATAGCGTGCAATCGGACAATGCAAAGTTACCTCCAATTGTTACAATATCATCTGCAACCTTGAATGTCCAATCGCCGTTTATAAACTCTTTTAAACCGGTCTTAGAAAGTCCAGTGTTACCTCACATAAGGCAGCAATCACCATCTTCAGTTACCCATTCACATCTGCTTCAGAAATCAAATCCTCAAGATATTACTGTTACAATACCACAAGAATCTACACCAAAATCCGAGTTGACTCCGCCTACCCTTAATAAGATGCAAGATGTGCCTTTGCCACAGGCAGCTGATACTACATCTGGATATACACTCAATGAAATGCCCCTTTGATACCAGCTGGTGAGCGGAACCAGATCCCATTCCGGATACCAATAAATTGCAAGATGCCTTTCTCCTACAGCTTGCCCAGTCTCTGAAGGCAACCAAATCAAAATCGGAGAAGAATTCCAAACCGAAACCAAAGAAAACATTGATCAAGGATAAAGAATCAAGCAAGAAGAGCTCAAAGAAAGAGGGCAAGTGCAAAAAAGAAGGAGGGGGGAAACCTAAGGAGAAGAAGAAGCTTTTGTTTCCTCCGAGGCCAAAAACTAGTCATTTAGCAGAACTTTTAAAGAGACCCGGTTCGCTTGATTTATCCAAGATAGATCCAAATAACATGGTCAATGGATTCTATGTTGCTGGGGCAAGTTCCAGCAGTGTTGGGCTGGAAAGTCCAAGAACAGAGACTGTAGTGCACAGCATGTTACAGAGTCCTACATCGGTAGCGCAATCTGCTGCAGGATCTGCAGCAACGGGATCATTACTGACAACTGCTGCTGCTGTCAGTGAAACTAGAAATGAAAGTAACAAATCATTGTTAGTATCACAAACATTTGGAGAAACTCAGAAATCAGTGCAAAAACCATTTGAACAAAAAGTATTAAGTAGTATAAAGGTTGAGAGGCATGCAGTGTCTCAGTCTACTCTCAAGCCTGAAAATAGAGACAATGGACTAATCAGCCCAGGAGTGGTGAATCAGGCAGCGATGCAAAGTTTTGAATTCATGGACGATGATATTCTTCAGAATTGCATCGACCCCAATTTATTACATAAACCCAGTAATCGAGTTGAGCAAAGATCACGCAGCATGGATATGGGGATGTATCGTAGAGGAGCAAAACCAGTTGAACAAACACCTGTCACTGAGGATGTGTACCAATTCTTGCCCAACTCTGAAACGGATTCAGTGGAAGGAGCCGCAGCAACAGCAAGTTCAAAGAAAACAACTACGAGTAAAGCCAAGGCAAAGCCTAAACCAAAGCCAAAACCGAAGAAGAAGAAAGCTGCTAATCCAAATACCAAGCCAGTGCCGAGGGTCGTAGTAATAGTCTTCCATCGTCTAACGTGCCGATGGAGGCCCAGAAGTTTCTGGCGAATGGAATGAGTCTGGAAATGATGCAAGAGATGCTTTCTCCTGGGAACAAAGCAAATAATGATACGCTTCTAGAGCTTGAACGCACTCAGCAGCACATAGTCTCTAGTATTTTGCACGACCATGCCCATCAGGTAGCACCACCAGAGCAACTTTATCAGCGGCAAAGAGCTGCTGCGATAATGCAAGAAAAATTTCGAGAGCTCCAGCAGCTCCAGATCACGAATGCAGATGGCACAGAATGCACAGGCCGCTCAAAGACCTCCAATGCCTCCATTAGTCGAGCTCAGGCGACCACCTACTCACATGAGATTCCCTGGACCACAGCATGCAATGGTGAATTCAGCCCAACAACAGCAACAGCTGCAGCAACAACAATTACAGCAACAGCAGTTGCAGCAACAGCAGTTGCAGCAACAACAATTGCAGCAACAACAATTGCAGCAACAGCAGTTGCAACAGCAGCAGCAACAACAGCAGCAGCTTCGTATCCCTGGAATGCCTTCATCTTCCGCTGCTACTATGATGCAGTCTCATGCAGTTGAGCGGAGGTTAACAAGTCCTCGCCATGGACAGCCAATGATGTCTCCGAATCCTCAAGCATCTTTACCATCACTGAGTCCACAACAGTCCCCAAATCCACAGATGCACTCAATGATACCAGCAAGCCCAAAGTCAATGATGGCACCAAGTCCTAAAGGGATGATTCCTCCACCAAGTCCAAAATCAAAGCTGCCACCATCTAGTCCAAAGTCGGTACCAAGTCCGAAGTCAATGCTGCCTAGTAGTCCATCCTCTGTGCCACTTCCAAGCCCTTCAATGCCCCCTCCTAGTCCTCAATCAGTGCATTCAAGTAGTAACTCTATGATGGTTCCTAGTCCACAATCAATGATGGTACCAAGTCCGCAGGCTCCAGTGGGTCCCACACTTCAAGCAAGACTTCAACAGACTTCACCAACTCCAGGGCCAACCAGTCCGATCATGATGATGCAAGGAAGGTCTCATGCAGCAGCAGGCATGCTACCAAATCAGCTTATGATGGCAGCTCAAGCTAGAATGCAGTCCAACCAAATGCTTCAATCACATAACATGCCAACCAGTCCGCATGCAATGATGCCACAGGTTTCTCCTCAGCCTATGCCGAGTCCACGGGGCATGCTAAGCCCACCGATAAGATATCCAGCAACATCGCAGTCTCAGATGCCTTTTGGATCGATGCCACCTGATCGGAATCCATTTGCATACCGAAGTCCTCTGCCGAGTCCGCAGTCTTCCCCTACAGGGGTACCAGCTCAAAGACTCCCACCACTGCACTCACTGTTACACCCATCGGCGCATCAAATGCCACCATCTCCTCACGGAATGCCTACTTCGCTTCCGTCTCCTGTCTCCAATCCTGCATCTTCACCTGTTCAATCTCCTCACCCAAGTCCAAACGGCATCCATCCTCAGAATCCAGTCTTTCAAAGAGGAATTCCAGGAGCTCAAAATCAAGTTCCACCCTCCTACCATCAGCATCCGCTGTCCCCTGGACATCATCGTCAAACACCAGAAAAACATCAAATGCATCCAGGACAACAGCAGCACATGTTGCAGGGACAATTCCAAGGCAATGTGCCAATCCATCACATGGCACAGCCGGGTGGCTTTCCGGTTCGCATGGGCTTCCACAGTCCTCCACCGGGATATGTCTCACCAACAGCTGGCAGTGTTCCAAGAAGACATACCCCTGTCTGCAAGACGGACGACTCGTCCACAGAACTACAGACAGCCAGTCAGCATTCTCCAAGCAAGTCATCAGTAGGCATCATGAACCCATGGCATTGGAGCATCTCTGACGTGATACGGTTTATTGCTGATGCAGGAGAAGCGGGATGTGCAGAACCATTTAGAAGACAGGTAAATGACCTTTCTCTTCTTGTTGTGTCTTTATTGAGAAACCGTAAACCATAATATTTTTGCAATATTGATTTTTTGCGACTTAAACTGTTCAGATCTGTTTGGCGGTTTCTTCTACTTGTTATTACAAACAGTTACACATTAAAACGAATAGGTAAAAATAATTTTTTGAAAATTTTTTAATTTGCAGTTCTGCAATTAACTGCGAAATTAAAACCCTTTCAAAAAATTCCCGCTATTCGTCATAGAAGTAGTGATGTAACAGGATTAATTACCATAGCGATAGGTGAAAACAATTTGTAAATGTATTGCCCTGCACTAGAAGTAGGATGCACTCGTCACCTGTCATGTAAGCTCTTTTCGAAGACACTAATCATACAAGAGTGAGTGAAACATGTGACTCTGCATAATGTGAATTTTTCAAAGAATTACGATGCAGGTCTTTATGCCTATTCTTTGATAATCAATGGTGCGATGCAGCCTTACAACATACATCTAGTGCAGGGCAATACACTCAAAATTGTTTTCACCTATCACTATGGTAATTAATCATATTACATCACTACTTCTACAGCCAATACAGTAGTATGAGTATTTTTGAGTAAGGATAACCAGTAACCCCGTAAATAGTTCCCTTGATGTAGATATATAAACACTTTTTGCAACTTGGATGCCACGGTTTCGTCTGTTACCTCAGGACTACATGAGTGACAAACGACAAGGAATGTTTTGCAAAGCAGTCAATAGTTCCTACTCATCACTTGTTTTATATCTGATATTGGTCATTCCAGTTGAATTCATTACACCCCTATGGAAGACATGACCTTAATCTTCCTCACAGGGAGTGTGAATTTCAAATGGGTTACCTGAATGGGTGACTTCCATTTGAAATCGTACGCATACTGTGTGGGGGATTAAGGTCATGTTTTCCTTAGGGGTGTATAAATGTCAACAGGAATCACCCATTGGATGTTAATAATCAGCTGTGTGTGTGCGTTTGTTGGCATGTGTGTAACTTGTAAACTTACTTACTTGCTTACTTGCTTTCCACAACTTCCTGTCCTCCATTGCTGTCTTGAAGTCTGCTGCCTCCAGTCCAGTGTCATCTTCCAGAATGTCAATGTAGGTCAGAGCAGGTCTTCCAGGTTTCCGCCTCTAGGCTCCCATGCTTGGGTATCCAATGAACCATTTTTGATGCGGGCTCAATCGCTTCTGGAACAGTGGCCAGCAAACCGGGTTCTTCTTTCCCTGATCTTGTGGCTTATTTTGGGAATATCTCCATATAGGTCTGCATTTGACATATGTTCCTTCCAAACTTCTAAACACCATCAATCAAGTGCACACATGATAAATCTCTGTGTAACAGTGGACACATAAGAACTGCGGACATCAGTACATTTGAACAAGTGTGTGATATGCATCACCTATGTTTCAGATGGACATTGTGTTTTTGAAAAGACCATACATAACCAGTGACATGCAAATACACAAAAAGAATAATCTGTAGGCTATATAGTCCCCTCTTGAAAACTAGTGCATTCCATATGTACTTGGCTCGATTAGCATTTTGTGCAAATTTTATAACAAACTTGAATGGGGCTCTTTCTTAAATGGACTTATTCCTTTTCATTTTTAATGTAAAGTCTATGGAGATGAAAATTAGAGAAGGTTGGAAAGGGTTCTATAGCCTCATTTTAGGCACTTGAAGGCTCATAAAAAATTGCAATGCTCATGCAATTGTGTAACAATGCTACTTGAGCATAATTGAATACTTCTGAAGGGACTGTAGCCAAAACAAAAAATGTTGTATACCCTAGTGGTTATGAAACATAGGTGGCATGCGTGCACATGTGTCTACTGTCGGTCTTTCCTGTCTTGGTTTTGATACCATTAATAATTGAATGCTTATTTCAATTTCGTTTCCACAGAAAATCGATGGACCCAAGTTCATGTCATTATCCAAAGACCAGCTAGCCAACCTCACTGGTATGAAAGTAGCGCCCTCACTCAAAATCTACCAGCAAATAGTACGTCTACGATCAATGTTCCCACGAAGCGAGCAAGCTAACAACCAACAATAAGAAGATACAAGGTAGTATTTAAGAAGCAGTAGGAGAGAAGATTGTCTATGAAGTTGTACCATAGCATACTAGTTTTTTGATGAGAAACGACTAAAAGGTACATTCTACAAAGTGTGTTGGTTTTTAAGAGACTTGACTTTGGGGAATAGTTGGAATTATTATGAAATATTAAGTGTGCTAAAATGGTCTTGCAGGAATTCACTTTGATAGATGATATATCAAGCAACTAGTGAGAACACTAAATAGGAGTTAGGAAAATCCTTCACAGACTTGTGTCAGGTTTGATTAAAACTGAACACTCCAGGGTGAACATGCTAAAACCAAGAGTTTTTTATTATTTGGATAGTATGTATAGCATGTACTATCGGGGTTGTTTGTCAAAATATTTTTAATTATTTCAACGAAATATTGCACACATCAACAAAATCCGCCCAAAATGTCGCTTGTCAGACATCAATTATATAGGGCATTTTGAGACAAAAAGTTGTCTGCAATTGTATTATTTTCTGTGAATTTGATAGCTTTTCGCAATATAAATGTAATCGCTTAACTTCAAGTCAAGTTCAAGTCTTTGCCTATAATTGTTGCAGCAGCTTTATATATTGTCAATGTACATTCTTATTGGTCTATTGCAATGTATCAGGAGTATATTGGATTAGTTCTGTTCTGTATTGGGATGAATGCAAGTGCCCTTCAGTCCAGCCACCTTAATCTTGCTTTGCATTGTACATTTTGATTTTGTTGGATGCGTTTCTCGATACCACCCAATTTGACAAATTAATTTACTGGCTCAATGTCAGCATATTGAGATACTGGGCTGCCAAACTTCATACAGAGGTCAAAATTCAATTTTCCTCAAATGTTTTGAAATGCTCAAAGAAATTTATTTGGTTGGAAGGATTCAGAAGCATAAGATCAGAAGTTATATTTGAGATGGGTGTCAAAGTGCACAGACTTTGCAGAATGGTCTAATGCTATCCCCTATAATGATTTTTTTGTACCGTATTTAACAGCAAAGTAAGTCAATGTGCAGTGAATCCTGTAGAATCAAAAACAAACGCAAAGTGCCAAAACTAGCTGTTAACGAGACAGAATAATGTAAATGTTGAACCAAAAAGGCTGATTTAGGAGTATGTAGTAGATATACCATATGAAGAAGTGGGAGTGTGATTACAGAAACTCTTATGATATTGAAATGTAAAGAACTGAGTAACAGCTGATCTATATATATATCTATATATTTTTATACATAAATACAGGAGAGATTGCGATTTTAGATGCTAATACTAACTTGTACATAATAAACGCCAGTTAAAATTAAATCATTTCAAAATCACTCTGTTGCGACTGATTTTAAACTGGTTTAACTGGCTGGCATACTTTCAGAAGTTAGCATTGGCATGTATAAAATCGGGATATCTCAACTATGTACAGAATAGCTGACATTGTACAGAATAGAAAGAGTATAGAAATAAGATAATTGTAAGGACACTGCTGAATTGAATGCGCTGCTAATCTGATATCAAGAATACAGTTGGGCAGGAAAAGCCTATGTCATTGGCCCCTGAACATGTTTAAAGCAAAATCTACTATGTAACCTGTTGGCAGTTTTGTTTTAAACATGTTCAGGGGCCAAATGACATACGAGCTTTTCCTGCCCAACGACTAGCAGTGCTGTCTACAATAGGCTATTCCAGTTGAAATCCCTACACCCTCGTTATGGGAGATTAAGGTCATGTCTTCCGTAGGGGGTATATGGATTTCAACTGGAATAGCCCAATTAGCAGTTGTCCTAGAACTGCACCTGAATGTTACATATCCTCACTGGGCGGGGAAAACCTCATATGTACTTTTGGCCCTTGAACATGGATAAGCCCTTGTAGGTGTAGACTTTATATTGACGGGGTTGCTTCATCCATGTTCAAGGGCCAAAGTACAGGCAGAAACACCTCATATTTACTTTTGGCCCTTGAAAATGGATAAAGCCTTGTAGGTGTAGACTTTATATTGAATGGTTTGCTTCATCCATGTTCAAGGGCAAAAAGTATATATGAGGTTTTTCCCGCCCAGTGACGATATATTCAAGTTGTTTGTGGGTTGAGGTAGCGTATTCATTTTCAGGGATCCACTAGCAATTTTGGCGTGTATGTGCAAGAAAATTACCTCAGCAAAAAAATTTAGACCCAGGGATTTTGTGAGGTAGGACTTTAGGGAAATGAATACAAACTGCTGTATTGAAGAGCTTAGGAAAAGTCTTTCGTGTTAAAGAGCCAATAAGAAGAGTCATATGCGTGACCCCACGGGTATTTAAGTTAATTTACTGCAGTAAGGAGTGGCTTCAAAATTCAACCTCCAGATTGACCACAGGCACCCAGGCAGAACTGGCAATCATCAGTTCTGCCTTGAAATCATCAGTTCTGCCTTGATGCTGGTGGTCAAGGTGCTAGCAGCCAGGGTGGGGTTGGTAGACAGGCAGCTGGGTTTTGGAGCCATCCCTAATATGTTATTTTCCATTGATCGTGTTGCTCTATTCATGATCTTTGATGTTGTTTATGAAACATGCCACACAGACGCGTTATTTGTAGTGTAACTCCCATATCAGAAAATTTGTATTTTTAAGGGCATTAAAACAAAATTTGAAAATGGGAAGATACAGAAATGGGTCAAAAATGTGGAGTTGACATTGATTTAGGTTTAGATTTGATTTGACTTGAAACTTAGCTATGGCTCTAGTGCAGTTCATACATATTGTAGGAATGATAATCTAAAATTTACTACTACATTTGGGACATTCACAGGCATTAGCTGATGGTGTTGTATTGAATAATGCACATCAAAATATTTCTATCAAATGCATCATTAAGAAGAAGAAAACTGCCAAAAAATAATTATCACTTGCGATTTATATAGCAAATTCCGATAGCTTGGCAAGACCATGCTTAGGCCAGTCATTTCCATGTTACGCATATACTATGTTATGTCTCAATAATCAGTTTGGAATTGTTGACATAAATCATGCTTATTGTGAAAAAATTATCAAATTTGTGCAGTATAACACTGTTTAAAATGTGCACGAATCAGGTTTGTAATTATAATTATTATAATTTGTGTAAGAAATACACACTCTTGTGATATGTATATGTTGTATCGTTAATGTATTCCAATTTGAAAGGATTATTGGCACGGTCTGATTTTGTGTAACAGTAATTAAGCCAACGCTGATCAATTACGATCAAATGTGCAAGGATGTTGTCGAGAATTATTTTGTGTATTGTCATGACATAATGCTGTACGTGTACAAAAATGTAAAAATGTAAAATCATATGTTTAAAGTAACATCGGTAAGTGGTTAGAAGTCAATGAATGATGATGTTGAATAGGCTGAAATAGATTATGATTTTGATTTATGGGTATTATTTTATCTAAGTTTGCATACTGTACTGTACTTGATTTATGAAAGGAAATATTATTTTGAAAGGGAATATTCTCTATCGTGTGATTTATATATTTTGTACCTCTTTGTATGTTTACATTTTAGAAAACTTGTGAAGTTTAAAAAGATGGAGGAACAACTTTATGGGTTTTTTATGGAAGAAATCCATATTAAGTAACTTTGGTTCAAATTGATTCTTTTGCTGTATATTTGAAATTGCAATCAGTAAGAAAAGTGATATTGCCATTGGGCTATTCCATTTAAAATCCACACTACCCCTGTGGAAGATTTAGCTGAAGTCGTCCACAGAGCGAGTACAAGTTTTGAATACAATAGACAATTGGGTATTTGTCCCTCTGTGGAAGATATTCCAGTTGAAATCCATACATCCCCTATGGAAGACATAACTTTAATCTTCCACAAAAGAGGTGTAGATCTCATTATGGAGTCACCAATTAGGTATACCCCATTTTAAATTTACACTCACTGTATGAGAGATTACAGAATGGTCGACTGCAGATGATGTCACAATGAGGTTAGCATTTATTCCGTATTGAAAAGCGTGTTCCGACGGATCTGCACTCGACCGGTCTCTTGGGTCATGTCTTCCATACATTGTAGGGGGTGTATGGATTTCAACTGGAATAGCCTATAGCTCATACAATTCACATGAATGATGCTCTAAATCCATACTACACCCTATTTGTACCTGTCTGTACTGAAAAGAGTTTAAAAAGAACTCGGTAGATAATATTGTTAACCCCCTGAGCGATCTAACATTGCCTCTAATTGGTCAATTACATGATATCTTCAGAATGGAGCTTTGCAAATAATTCATCCCAATGTTTTGTGTGGTGAAATTATTCTATAACAATGTTGCTGATTGGTCCAATTGATAATGAAAACTTCCTTTTGACCAATAGACAGGTAGTTCTCACAGAGTTAATCATAAGCTGAAGCATTGCGGATGACCGGTTCAAAATCGAATTTGAAATTGACCAAATGGGAATTTGAATAGGAATTAATAATGCTGCATGTTTAAAATTGTTTTGTAATGGATTAAATTATAATAATTATTACTGCAATCCATTTTTCATAAGTTGGCAATATGCATCTTTGTACTGCAAAATAAATGCATGCCGCAATGTTTTATACAGTCATTTTACAAAATATGTCAAAAACTTGCCATAGAGTAAAAGTTACCAGTAAATGTACTCATGAAAATTGTAATCACCAGTTTAATACATCATCTCAGTTGATGGTAAATATGGCTGCAAACTTGAAAGCTGCCATTCCTAATTGTTGACTGGGTTTAAATGGCTAAACTAAGTTGACTACAAATGTTACTATTGGTCAACTATCTAATAGTCTCTTGTAAAAGAATAATTAAGTACTGAACATTCGCCTACATGTAAATTTGCACCACACGTTCCTTGTCTGTGCAAATGTGATTATTTTACTGAAAATGAGATATTTCTGTAATATGTAATTCCTATATTGCAACAGCACAGTGTTCCGTCTTCTACAGCAGTGAATGTTGTTCAGTTTTGCTCCACTTATGTATACTTTCATATCAATTTTTACCTCTTCTAGTCACAGTAGTCATGATATGGCAGTCGACAAGTGATTTCAAAAACTTGCAATCTTAATTGTTAACGTAGCTGCATATTCTTTTTGCTGGTTAGAATCAAATCTTCATTTGCTACTGATGCTTACTTTTCCAAAATTATCATTAATTCTATTCAATATCAAAGAAAAATGGGACTTTCATTTAATAGCCTGACACTTCACAAAAACTTTGACCTGTCTTCAGAATTTTCTGTTGGCTAAACAAATAGAATATCAGTTACTAATCAAATAAGGGTCAATGTAGGACTAGAGTTACAGTTTTGAAGCTTTTCAAAATTTAATAGTTTTGAAACTTATTGGTTCTGCCATTAATAATGGTGGTAATTCTTTCACAAATGTATTTATTTCGATTTATATAGAATATCTTGATGATTATGAAATATATGATTAATAATGATAATCATTTCTGCGATGAATGATTTTTTAAGTTTACTGCTGCATTTTGTGTGTGTATTATATGTAGTGCAAGTTAACTGTATGCGTTTAACCATGTGTGACACTATATGATCCAATCAGACCACAGTTGGCAAAAATATTAGCAAAAAACGAAAATATAAGAAAATGGACATATAAAAAGTTAGTAACTTTGCAACCAAGTATGCCAACTACTTGGGGGATACCAACATCAGTAAGCTTTAGGTACTGAACAAGTTAGTAATGGTAATAAATCAATTTTCAAAATGTCCTACTTTGTTCTGAGTGGATGTCCTACTTTGTTCTGAGTGGATCAGATTGGGTCACATATAAATGTTGAGAATACTGTAATGTCGGAGTTCCTTTTAAAAATGGTAGCATTCCACTTGTATGCTTTTTCTGATTTTTTTATGTATTTGTGCGCATATAATTTATACATATATACATATGTTTTGTTTAAATTAATTATTTTATCCTAATTGTTGAACAGATAGGTTGTATTTAAATTTATCAAATTTTTACAAATCTTACCTCTGTCTGGATTGGCAGAGTTTATTAATTAAATTGGAGGGAAAAAATGATATTTTTTTAGAGAGCAAGCTTTGTTTGTCCAGACATAGTCCAACATATGGTGTCATATTCACTAGGCATGGGAACGTTAAACGCATGTACCGTTAAACGCACGCATGATCCGTTAAACGTTTAGTAATTGTGGTAAACGTGTAACATGCAAGTCATTTCAATGCTAATCAACAGTTGAATGTAACAAAATCTGAAGACAACCTTAATAATTGACATGAAACTTGCTCAAAACATTCATTATTTAACACTAATACGTTGAAATAAAGCATAGTTTCTGACATGTTTGAGCCGTTGACTTTGCAAATTTTACCTTATGTACGGCACCATTGATACTAACATATTCTGTTAGAAATTCCGGTTTTGTGAGGTGCACCGCACCTATTCATGAAATCTTGCTGCCAGACGGGGCTGGATCAATGCGTGTTAATATGTTAAACGCACGCAGGCGGCGGATGACATGATCGAGCCGGCAACTCGTGAAACCGCCCGGCCGTATGGCATTTTTCATATACTCGGTTAGGTTTGTGGGGTTCATTATCGAACCCCAGCGGTTTTAGCTTGTATTTATATTATTTATCAACATAGGCCTATTTGTTTGTGATATTTCAAGCGTTTTAAAATTTCAAAATAATCCCATTCAATTACACGGTTGACGATGAAAATTTACTGAATTTAGGGACTGCACGTCATACACCACCTGAACGCATGCATCACCAATGCGTTAAACGTTTACCATGTTTGACAATTTTACATAGAAGACAGTTTGCAGTCCAGAAGAGTGCCTAATATGGAACAGGAGTGAAGTTTGGAATTAAATCAAAATAAAATATTAAATATTATGGAACAGGAGTATTGCATAATAATACCCTGCTGGAACCGTGCGACTGCTCAGTGCCAGAACTGGGAAAGTGCAACAGCTGCTCTGTGAACATTCGGCAATTTGCACACAGTATATTGTACTCATCTACACATGGCAGCTATTGCACTTACCCACTTCTTGCACTCAGTTGGCTGCATTGGGTTATCTCCCCATGTGATCAGTTCGGGTGGACCAGTAAACCCTTATGGTGTCAGCCAAGGTATGCACATGTGTCCAATACATTCGGCTTATACTTTACAGTGCAGTGGGTGATTACTTTCTTGGTTTGTTTGATTTTGGATGGACATGGTCAAATATTGTTTGGATACTTTTTCAAAGTACCCGTTATCTATAATAGTGGTGTACTGTAAGTATATAGTGCATGAGTGCATATTTTTACGCAGCACCGTTGGTTGGCTGTTTATATGATATATGCCTATTCGGCATCAAAATTAAAACCCAAGCCAGTTGACAGCACTTGCATACCCTTGGTTAAAGGGAATGTTGAGGAACCGTATGGAAATCCTGTATAGCATGTAGCATACATCAGTTTATAAAATGCATTTCACTGCCTTGCCTTGCGTTGAAGAAAAGACACAGTACAATTGTGTAATATTAAGAGACCTCAGGTTCAGAGAGGCTGTCTTTGTGTCACCAGTGTATAGAAATCCATCAAAAGTTTATAATTTATGCAAGCACTGTGGCATATAAAATCTGCCATTATCTTTGCGCTGAATTTGAATCAATGCAATTTACTGCAGCACTTTTCACTTTTACGCTTATATTGACATCAAAATACTCAATCAATTGTGACAAATGAGGTGTCAAAATTACCGTAACTAACTTGTCTTTTTCCTGATGTTTTCAAATATCAAATACGAATAATAGTTTTCAAGTTATAGGCGTATTTATAACGAATGGGGTACTTTTTGTGAGGTATATGTTTCAGCAGCACATAATATTACATGGTATGTAGAGAAGAGGTTATACATAATTTTTGCAGGCTGACATACAATCCACAACTTGACCAAGTTCCCTCTAAACATTTTGAAGTAAATTGAAAAAAACATTTTATAAAATGTAATGATATGTAATATGTGTATCCTTATTTGTTTTACACATCGGGACCAATTTACAGCATCGCACATCATTGCATTCGATTACAATGGCTCATTACGTTAAAAAAACAGGCTGTTTTAAAAGTTGCACCGAAGTCCATAGGAATCAACATTCCTTAACAAATACATGAATAGGGCGTGGCCTACTGTATTGTTCGCAAGTTTACTCTTATGGACTCGGATGCAACTTTAAAATAATAGACTAATTTTCACCCAGGCTGACAGGAAAAAGGGGAGAATTTTAAAGAAAATGATGAAAACTTGTGAATTAAACGTCTATTATCCTTTTTTTTTTTTTTTTTTTTTTTTTTGCTCTTCACTTTTTCAAACCATGCAAAAAAGTTTGGGGTCAACAAATCACAACTTCCGTCGGTAAAAAAATATTTCCGTCGGTACATTTACAAGTTGTGCCCCCTCGGTTCCAAAATCCTGGCTACGCCACTGGACTGAATGCAATGATGCTTGGTGTTATAAATTTGTCCCAATGTGTACAACAAATAAGGCTACGCATTTTGTGTAAAATATATTTTCGACTTATTTCCAAAGTATTAGGGAGAACTTAGAAGCTGTGGATCGTATACTTCTTCGCTCCCTGGAGGAGTTGAGAAAAATTACTATTTCATGTAAATATATCATTGATATGATTTATAATGACAATGTAATATAAAATATGATAATATCATGATCAAAATACTGCCATAAAAGGGCTCTTCCAGTTAGAATCCATACACCCAATGGAAGACATGACCTTAATCTCCCACATAGTGGGTGACGATTTCAAATGAAGACACCCATTCAGGTAACCTCATTTGAAATTCACACTCCCTGTGTGAATGATTAAGATCATGTCTTCCACAGGGGGTGTATGAATGTCAACTGGAATTACCCAATATGAACACAAATCTGCCAGCTTTATAATAAGTGTTTACTGTACATTTAGATGTGTAGTAGACTATAAATAAAGTACCTTATTGGTCCGAGTATAGTCCCACCCGTTTTTAGGTGAAAATTTTTCACAATTGGGGGGTGGGATTTTTTTCGGTTTTGGAGTGTCCCTGGACCTAGACCTAGATGCTAGGATCATTCATGGTTGATCTAAAAAAAATATTAAAAAAATTCAAGATGTTTTGTATTTTTAAGATGAAAATTGATAATTTGTATTCATGTCATACTCTATTAATGATATGAAAATGCATTGAATTTGCATTTTTTTTTTTTACAATTTCTGGAATTTTTCGAAAAATGGGGGTGGGACTATACTCGAATGTGGGACTATACTCGGACGAATACGGTAAATGTAATTAACATACAAAAAATAACGTGAATATAAAAATTATTTTATGAACACTACTTTATGAGATATCTAATTAATGTAATGAAGTTAAATATTCATAGACTCAACAAAATGGTGCATTACTTGAATGTAAATCTGTATATAGTTCTGTTCGTACAAGAAAGAACACATGATGGTCATTCATGTGCAGCAATATAAAAGTATACATGTACTTTTTTTTTTTTTGAATAAAACATGACCTCATATGATATCTATGAAATGTGGAGCTAGTTGTATTCATTTTGTACATCAGGGTAGCTGCCCCCTGTGTGAGAAGTCTTGCCGTTCCCCCACCTCGATATTTAAGATTTTTAGGCCTTTTTAATAATTTTAGCCCATTTTGAGATTGTAAGGCCTTCTTTTAGCCCATTGTTGTCATTTTCCGTCAAATTTTGCCCGTCTGCCCCCACCCCCAGAAAATGTCCTGGCTACACTACTGTCTGGATCATATTCTTGGGAGTACAAATCTTATGGAGGGGCGATGGAATCTAGTTTGAAAGGCACTATCGGTAATCACAGCAAAAGCATTTTATTTAATTTAGGAATAGCTTATGAATGAACAATAATTCAATTTCTTTATCAAAATAATTTTGCTGTAATCAGGCCCGGCGCAGTGTTAATTTCCGCAGTTAACATTTGCATAGGAACCACATAGTCCTGAGGAAAGGTTCATTATTTGCATATTCATTGGTAATAACTTAATAAGGCCAAAAAAAAAACATGTTTGTTTCCTGTAGCATGTCAAAAAAGTCAAATGCGAAATTTTTATTTTTATTTTATAATCCATGTCTTCAAATGAAAAAAAAACCCTTTTTTGCTGCAAATTGGAATGGAAATTTACAGTGGGTCTCTCCGACACACAAAGAAAATCTTTTTTTTTTTTTTTTTTGCACAAAAAAACCGTCAAAAACGAAATGCGAGAGCTACAGGAAACAAACTTGGGGTTTTTTTTGCCTAATACTACTGTCTGTTCAATTAGCTTAGATTCTTGAATTTTTAAGATATTTGAAAAAAAAAAATTGTGGTCAAAGTCATCAAAGAAAAGTGTTAGCACAGCCTTAGACCTAACGTGATTTACACTTTTCAAATTCTAAAGTTCAATTTAAAACCCCATTTCTTTTCAATTTTGGTCTTTTCCCGCGATATTTTTATAAAAAGCCGTAGAACGTCGGGTACCATAAACTTTTTTGAATCAATCCATTTAAAGCAATGGGGACGAATGTCACAATGCGCAGAGATTTATTCGACCAACCGCATCCGGAAGTATAATTTGTCCAGCAAAATATTTGCCAGTATAAATGCCTAATTTGTGTTGAAACCCTACTGTTGAAACATTACGTTATTATTATGAATTAAGGTTTTCTAAAATAGGCCCAGCTTATATAAAGACATTCCTTGTTTGTTTGTTTATTTATTTATTTATTTATTTATTTATTTATTTATTTATTTATTTATTTATTTATTTATTTATTTATTTATTTATTTATTTATTTATTTATTTATTTATTTATTTATTTATTTATTTATTTATTTATTTATTTATTTATTTATTTATTTATTTATTTATTGTGCGAATGGGTCTGAGAATGGGTCTGAGAAGGTGTAGACCTATAATAGGCCTATTATAAAACTACACATTTATTTTCTATTTGTTATTTCGTTTTGTTTGTTGAATACAAACTGAAAAAACTGTGAAATAAAAGAACTGTTGTACTTTTGTACAAGAAAATATTAATTAAAACAATCAGGTTACAGAAAACAATTCTTGTAAAGTCATTGTATCTGAAAACATCAAGCGAATGCTGATATTCTTGGGAAGGAATGGTGGAATTAAACAAAACTCAATTTACATTGTAAACCAGTTGAAATAAGAACGAAATTCATAATTCTAATGTCATTGTTTAGGAAAAAATAATGCACAGAATAATGTTATGCATAAAACGTAATCGCGCCATATAATTTCGTGTAACAAAAACCGGTGGACCATCATCACCTATAGAACCTATCCAAAAAATAAACCGGAACGGTATAACAATTGAAATGACAGGACAGATTGGTGGACAGATTGTTTTGCTAAATTGGATAGGGTCTATGCCCTAACTTGAGAATGGACCGTCCCACTCGATTTGTAAAAAGGTCGCGAACCTTTTCGGTGGACCCAAGTAACTGCCTAAAATGATGCAAAATTGAAAAGAAATGGGGTTTTAAATTGGACTTTGGAATTTGAAAAGTATAAATCACGTTAGGTCTAAGGCTGTGCTAACACTTTTCTTTGATGACTTTGGCCACACGTTTTTATTTTTTCAAATATCTTAAAAATTCAAGAATCTAAGCTAATTGAACAGACAGTAGTAATAGTATGTTATGTGTATGCGCATTATTCCATAATCAATAAGTTTGGTAAACAAACACCTTTCTAGCAGAACAACTCATAGCATACTGGTATAGACCACTTGACATCATTGTTTATCAACAAAGGCGAGGGACTCGTCTATCGATATGCTCGAACGAGCCGCTTCACTGTTCAATGGCTTTCCTGTACTATTTGAAATGTGGCGGGCGATTTAAAATGCACATGCCCTTAGCAGACTACGATGCGTACGCACACTGCAGGGCAAAGAACAATGGAAATTGCCATAATGCGCGCGCATACTGCCGGGCAATGACGTCAAATGCCAAGTGGTCTATAGCCTCTGGACTACTACAGGCATGGCTGTCTAGATTTTAAAGGCGAGTAGTGAATCACTCACTAGCCTGATGCTTGGCATGTGGTCAAATCGCTCTCTAGGCAAATCACTCTCTAGGTCTGATGAAAGATCATTCGTACCAATATAAAACACTTTATTCCACATTGTATTTGCGAAATTAAGGCTAATTTATTACGATAAATCAAATATATTGAAAGTGCTGAAACAAGAATGTAGGGTACCTGCAGGTGATATGGGACCATTAAGGACGTTTAGCTTATGTGCATAAAAACTATAGAAGATATGCCCAAAAGAAGCTAAAAGAGATTGTTATGATGAACAACCTGTCCTTTAAGATTAATAAAACAGGCAATGTTATCTTGTTTTTATGTTTGTTTGGACGCTATGACGTCAAAATGACGTCATCGTCAAGTGTCCCATATTACCTGCATGTGCAGGTAATATGGGACACTGTGTTATCTCTATGGTGAAAATCAAAATGTTCAGAAAATCACTCTTTTGTTCTAAAAACATTTTTGTTACATGATTTTGAATGTTAAATGCAAATTTCAACAAGAAAATTCAATTTTCTAAATAGTTTTGCTTTTCGCATTGACAATGCACACAATTTCCTATGTGTCCCATATTACCTGCACCCATTCAGTTGAAAATCAGAGAAAATAATCATTTATAAAAGGAAAGTGCCACTTTTCAGTGGAATTTTACCTGCTGATAAGCTTAACCCATCATCTAAAGATCATAAAAAGTGACAAATGCACCCTCAGTACCAGAGTATTTGGATACACAATCATAAAATGTGGCGTCATTGATTTTATATCAGGCCAAAAAAACGACGTAAATTTTGGGCAATTTCACTCTTTTGGCATTGATTTCCAAGAGTTTGATACACAGACTCCAAAACTGCATTTCTAGAAGCACAATTGATGTCTCTAAACACTTAACAAATCAACTTAAAGTGTGTACCTTCTCTAAGCTACTTTTTGTTAAAAATGAAAACAGGTGTCCCATATTACCTGCTGTCCCATATTACCTGCAGCTACCCTATTTGGATTCAATTTTGGGTGATTCGCAGCTCGCGGTGAGTGGAAATTCGCTCACTAGAAATTGAGTTTGGGCGAGTGGTGGCAATCGAGAGTAACCACTCGCCTCAAACAGCAAAGATTGTGGGTTGACTGGGTGCGAGCCCTAGTAGAATTTTAATTCTAATCAATTTTTTTTTCATTTTGTTAAGGGCTGGGGTATGAACGTTTGGACAGTATTTATTTTGGGACATTAGAGCACATCAGACATATCGAATTGCATTCTGAATACGACGAATGTCATTCTGATATCAAATAATTTTGATTTTTGAAATTCGCAATTTGATAAACATTTTATGGCAAATCATTAAAATTGATATTTTTGATATTTAACAGTACTTGAAGTAAACTTTATAAATCTGATGATTTATACTTAAAGTGTATGTAGGTGGGATGAAAAGCCGATGATCAATTGAAAATTTTGATTTCGTATTGAAGATATGGATTTTTTTCCAAAACACCAAAAAAAATTAGGTCTTTTTGGGAAAAAAATCCACATCTTCAATATGGAAGGTCAAAATTTTCAATTGACCGTCGGCTTTTCCTCCCTGCTAAATACACTTTAAGAATATATCATTAGATTTATATAATTTACTTCGAGGACTGTTATATATCAAAAATTTGAAAAATATCAATTTTTTATAATTTGTCATAAAATTTGTATTATATTGTGATTTTAAAAAAATGAAAATTATTTGATATCAGAAAGACATGCTTCGTATTCAGAAAACAATTCGATAGGTCTGAGGTGCTCTCATGTCCCACAAAAAATACTGTCGAAACGCAATAAACGCTCATTTTGATCCCTTAAGAGGAAAACATAATCCAGCCTCATAAGTATAATTATTGTATGTATAATTATGTGATGCAAATGTGAACTATGGATAAAAATATTGTGGCTTTTTTGCTTGTGTGTTTCAAATTTGTAAAATAGGTCAAGTATTAATTTATTACTTCGACCAATTCGTTGCCGGGATTCGTTGCCTCCTATATCGATTCTGCGCCCTCTCCAAGCAGCAAAAATCAATAGTATCAATTTGAAAGACCGTTTTAAGACAAAATTCAACTTGATTATAACCAAATTAGGGAGTGTTCATTAATACCTTGGTAGGGGGGCTGGTCTTCCTCAATTTTTTGCTCGACAACATTTTTGACCCCCCCCCCTTGATGGACCACTACACTTTTTTGACCCCCTCTTTTGACAGACGAAACTTTTTGACCCCCCCATTAGGCCTATCGTATAATAAACATTAGCCTATACCGTACGTAATAGTGTTGTTTCCAGTGGTGTGATATCTGGGTCACATGTCATTGAGGGAGGCAAATGTTTGAAACATTCCCGGTGGGACAATTGCGCCTGAAATAGGGCCTACTACAAGCACAAGGAAATTTTCATTTTATACTTAATTTAGATTTGTCCCAAATCAGGGTGTTTATGTGATTTTACAGGGATAGGCCTAAATGAAATACCGTAGAAACCCGTCTATAAGGAATAGAAGCGACTGTGATGATAGCATATTTCACGCTAGCGCCCTCCACAATATTATATCATTATGGAATTTGAGCAAATCATTTACCGACACAAGCAGGTATACAATGTATTATTTTATCTTTATTTCGCATCTCACGAGCATAGCTCACTTGGCAAGGCATAAGACTTTGGTTCTTTAGATCGGAAGATGGTGAGTTCGAGCCTCATCACGGTCACACAAACTTTTATAAACAAAATATTGTTCAAACTTTTCATTTATATTTTCTTGCATTTTCTAAAGACTCCTTTCGTGATCATTTTTTTTTCATATTTAGTTTAATTTATTCTATTGTTTTTCTTTTATTGTTTCTTTTCTTTGTGTTTTTTTCTTGTTTAATTTTATTTTTTCTTTATTTTTCTTTGATTCATATAATATTGGCAGGATAAGGAGAGGAGGAACTAAAGACCCATTCAGTGATTTGCTCATCCGGACGATCGTAAAAATCATCAAAATTCACCTTTGTCATTGTCATAGATGTGGTAACATAGCCTGCTAGTGGTTCAGCAGAAAACCGTGTGACACATAATATACATTTGGCTACATTTTATTATACGATAAATACGAATTTATTAAACATGGTAACAAATATTCTCTAGCAGATCGGTTATACGATGGAACTGGTAGGCATAGGCCTATTATAAATTCGGGATATGAAATATCTTCCTGACGAGACAGATCTGCGCATGTGGTCAAAGACGATTCCTTACTAGCCACAGACCGTCCGCTGGAATTAGTTGAACATGAACCATTCGCTATGGCTGTTGGTCGGACCTCTCATCTCTCCACATCGATTGTGACCTATAATCCCCGACATTGCCCTTATGAACTCACATCCTCCTGTTTTATTCAAAGACGCTGGCGAAGTTACGTAATAATCGGATTAACTACCATAGCAATAGGTGAAAACAATTTTTGAATATACCGCGTTATACACTGATACGTTCAGGCGGTACCTCTTCATTGAACCATATCATGCTGCACCTGTAAGATCTTTGAAAAGACCAGTATTGTATTCAATCTATGATTGCAGACATACACAGTACAGGTGATGAGTGTAACCTGCTTGTAGCGCAGCGCGATATGTTCAAAATTGTTTTCACCTATTGCTATGGTAATTAATCCGATTAATTACGCAACTTCACCAGCGTATAATGGCCGAATAAATTCTGACCATCACTTGGCTTGTTGGATTCGTCTATACTACAATTCGCTGTCGAAGTGACGTAATAATCGCAATGTAACTACCATCAAGCAGATTGCACTAATCACCCGCGTATGTCACCAAACATAGATTGAATACCACTCTTTTCATAAATACTAATCTTACATGGCGAGTGATTAGCATTTCTTTGACAACTATGGTTTAATGCATAGGTGCCACGTGAACGATGAAGTGCAGGGCTATATATTCGAAATTGTATTCATCAATTGCTATGGTAGTTAATCCGATTAATTACGTCACATCGACAGCGAATAGCCTATAGTATGGGTTCAAGTGGAACAAAAAATAGTGTATGTCCATTGCTAGCTATGGTAATTAATCATGTTAGTGTTTACACAGAGCATGATTTAAGCACTTCCCAGCAAGTCTTGCGGTTAGCACAGCTGTGTGCGTAAACATGACACCACTGCCCGCCCACTGCATACACACGTGCATGGTTAAATTTAAATTTGGACAGATATATTTACAATAAATACACCTTCAAATAGTTGGTCGATTTCACATTTTATGTTATCTACAGAAGGTGTGAATTATCATTCATACATACATCACTTTAGATCTGAAATCGACCAAATAATGACGACACACGGGCAATTCTAAAACAACATCTTTTGCACAGAGTTCAATGGGATTTGAAAAGTAAAGTGGCAGTTGACACTCTAGTAATAACACATTTACAGTGCATGATGGGGCTTCCTTAAATCATCCTCTGGTGTTTACATCACTACTTCGGTGAAGACAAGAGAAGTGTGCCTTCTCTACCAACGCCTGTGATATAACAGGTGCAAGCGAAACAAAATTGAATGACCAGAATAGTTTCCTTTGTCAGATGAATTGATTGAAGTTTTTGAAGACACTCTATTCTTGATGGGACAATAGATTCAAATATGGAATAATTATTATTCCTCATCTATTTTTTTATTGAAAAAACTGCAATTGTGGCAACAGAACAATATTTATTTTGATTTCATTTCAAGTAGAAACAAAATCGTGCTTAAGCCAAAAACGCACCCTACCTACCATTCCTCAAGAATTGGGATGGCACAAAGGTGCAACATAGGTTTTTATTGCAAAGACGAGGACAGACAAGTAGTTACAACACATCTGTCTAACCGTGGGTTTCGCTATTATTTAGAATAAATGCTTTTACTATACTAGTTTCTATAAAACCACAAAATTACTAAAAAAACTATAAAAAACTAAAAAACACAAAAAAAACACAAAAAAAACACACCTAAAATTAAAAGTAGAAAGGTAGATTTGAAGAAAGATAAAAAGAACATGTCAAAAAGTTAAAATTAAACGAGAATGAAAAAACGGAACCGGTGCCCGGACCATGCTCTCTTCAGCATGTCTTCAGTTCCAAAGTCTGACGCTCTATCAATTGAGCTATACGATCGTGATATACGAAACAGTCGTTATTATGTCAATACAATTGATTGGTGTTACAACATACTTAGATGGAATGCATAGCCACCCAGTGCCAGTATATATTTGCTCAAACTCCAAATACAACAAGCAACCAATTTTATTGAGGGCGTTTCTTAGGTATATCCTTGTAGACGGGGTTTTACGGTAGGCCCTAGAGGATTTATTTGGAGGTTCATAGGCACATCAGCATAATTTGGATCCGTGGCTATAATAGTACGCCTACAAGTGCCCCCCCCACCAAAGTATTTCTGAACACTCCCTTAGGCCTAGTAGTAGGCCTATTTGTGCAAATTATTTCAGGGGCTGCCATTCTGTATCGTTTCCCCCAGGTGTCACAACTCCTAACTGCGCCACTGGACATGGGGGAGGGGCAGTAGTTCACTGGGGCGCAAGTAGGCCTACCCCCCGATGCCCTCCCCGTCGCTTCCCCCCCCCTCACAATAAAGCTGGCTACACCCCTGTGGAATGATGTAGGCCCTAGGGCCTACCGTATGAGAATTAAATTAGTTAAGCCATTTCATGCCCCAAACCTAGTGTGAAAACCAGTGTTTATCAAAGAATTAGCTCACAAATTTAAATATTTTGCGTTATTTTTTATCATTGTTTACTGTTTTCCATGAGAATACACAACAATAACATTAGGCCTAAATTAAATTTGCAAGGCTCTGTGCTTGATTGTAGGCCACGAAAAACGCATGTGTTTTTACTTTCTTTCTTTCTTTCTTTCTCATCAATTTCTTTCTTTCTTTCCGATTTTTCTTTTTTCTTCCTTTCTTTCTTTCTTTCTTTCTTTCTTTCTTTCTTTCTTTCTTTCTTTCTTTCTTTCTTTCTTTCTTTCTTTCTTTCTTTCTTTCTTTCTTTCTTTCTTTCTTTCTTTCTTTCTTTCTTTCTTTCTTTCTTTCTTTCTTTCTTTCTTTCTTTCTTTCTTTCTTTCTTTCTTTCTTTCTTTCTTTCTTTCTTTCTTCTTCCTTCCTTCCTTCCTTCCTTCCTTCCTTCCTTCCTTCCTTCCTTCCTTCCTTCCTTCCTTCCTTCCTTCCTTCCTTCCTTCCTTCCTTTCTTTCTTTTTCTTTCTTCTTTCTTCCTTTCTTTCTTTCTTTCTTTCTTTCTTTCTTTCTTTCTTTCTTTCTTTCTTTCTTTCTTTCTTTCTTTCTTTCTTTCTTTCTTTCTTTCTTTCTTTCTTTCTTTCTTTCTTTCTTTCTTTCTTTCTTTCTTTCTTTCTTTCTTTCTTTCTTTCTTTCTTTCTTTTTCTTTCTTTCTTGTTGCAGCAGACGACGTGGTGACACACCCCCATTAAAGCGCATGCGCCAGTCAATATTTACCCACAATTCTTCTGGATGTCTACAAAATGGCTGTACTTCCTGTGTAAATTCTGACGAGTGATCTGCACGAATTTTCTTGAAATTTCTTGTTTCTGTGGAAAAGTTTCATTTAAGGATCCAAGGGGCTGTTAAATAACAGGTAAGGCGTCGTACTAAGTAAGTATTAATGAATCAAAATGTCCCTAATCAGTCTTTGAAAGCTTGACTAATGACGATATTGTGTGTGTTTTCATGTTTTGATCATTCGTATACACTGCTGATAGTACATGCATGCATGTACATGTGTACATGTATCGCAAAAAAGTGGGTGATTCATATTTGAATCATTATTGTTTACAATATACTATCTTCTATATGTTGCAATCCAAGTGGAATGATTCAGAACAAAATTATATTAGCCATGTAAACATGTTAGCAAGATCAAGACTGATAAATGTGAATCTGAGTTCTGAAGCCAGTAGTGAAGGACTTGTCATTTTTTGTGATTTTAATGTTGTAGATATGCCAGGTGAATTTAAGTTTGCCATCAAACTGCATCATTTTATATATCAAATTAAAGCCCTTGAGTAAAGAAAGCCAAAACTGAAAACCTTTTTGTCATAGCACTTTCCGCGTTCCGTGGCAAAGTTACCTCTTTTCAAAGGATCGACTTTCATCAAAAAGATTCTGCTACTAAGTTACCCTGTGTAAAGATAGTCACTTGTGCTGAGCATGAAATTGGTCACTTATCGCTCACTGTTCAAAATGTGACATCTACACCAATTACAGTCCCCGAAACTGTCTACTTTTTAGCCGACCTCAATTCCGAAACATTTAGTGATAGTTAAAAATGCGATCCCCAACCCTTTGGTTACCTTTGGGCGAATTTTTCAAATCTCCGAGTCTCCGTGTCTGAAATTCCCGGTACAAACATCGAAAATGTCGCAATTCTCAGTTCTCGGTGATGATACTATATCCGCATCGCTGTTTTCATACATGAATATGCATATCTCTGACCCTGTAAGGTCAAAAAGCGTGGCGTTGATTTCAACCAATCCGATCCACCGTTTAATAAGCAGCTTGATACTGACGTCATATCTGAGGTGACCAGGAGGCAGGAGCTACCATTTTGGTAAACTGAACTCGACTCGTGCGTTCTTTTGGTTCACATAAATCGAACAAAATTTTCAATAACGGGTAATAGTATGATTTCAATTTTTTATTAATGAAGTTACTTGTAGTTTTGAGGAATGACAAAGTTGTTTTTGGAAACTTAGATATTTGTTTCAACTGATGATGTAGGATCGCAAGGTGAGTGAATTCGTGAAGAGATTTGCTTGTTTGAGTGATAGTAGGATACGGGATGTAGGCTAGTCCTCTGTGTTTGACCGGCTCCGACGTCTCAATTCACAACGTCTCAATTCGTACCTGCCAGATATACTACTAAGTGCTAGTGCTAGCAAAATTCCCCAAAACAGCATTAGTACGGGGGTGTTTCTGACTTTCTAGATCTTAGTCTCATGATGATAGCAGCTTTTTTTAATGGAACTGCTATCAAAATCCTCTAAAATTCCATGTGTGAGTGTCTCATCACCATAAAAAATCATATATTTGGGTCAAGTTAAGTATAGAAAACATATTTATGTAGGTTTCCTTGACCGACCTGTTCTTGAAAAAAATTGAAATTTCTATGTAAATATCATAAATATGTATTGTGTTTGGTCCCCGGTCTAGGCGAATTTCGCTGACTAGCAAATGTGTTAACTAAGGTTTGCCTGGCATACCTAATTGTTGTCAAGTTGATTTGAATTTTGATGATTGATTGTAAGTTTTACAGTTTTTGTCAGAGACAGAGAAAAACGGCACTTATTTACATTTTGTGAGCGTGCAGAGCGTATACACGGAAGTGGGGTTCTGATTGGCTGAATTAATCATCTGACGATAACATCAACACAACAATAACTCAGATTGTGCGTCAAATCATTGGTCGGCGCCAGCCCTCGAATTAAGGATCTGAAGGGGCACGGCAACTTTTTTAGGGCAAGTTGATAATTGCCGTGGATTTTCACTGAAAAGGCAAGGCAGCACGGCAATTTGTAATATATCAAAAGGGCATCAAGGCAACTGTTGAAAATTTGAGAAGGGCACCAAGGCAATTTTTCAAAAGCGAATAGATGCATTGCCGTCAGCTGAATTCGACACCAAAGTAAAATTCGACTCTCAACTTTACACTAAAACTAACCCGATTGCTTAAAAAACCTGCTTTAAAAATAAGCAATCAATCAAATATCAACAGTTTAATTTACTTAAATTTTGCGATCCCTAGTTCTGAGCTGCAAAACTGACTCGAAACAGCGATGAAACAGCTGTAACTTTGGTAATAATATTGATCAAATTCGCGGGATAAAAACTATTTCGTGCAAAAAATATCTAGAGATGGGCTTACATGTAAAGATAAGGCGATACGGAAGGGTATCGCCATCGGTTTGCAATGGGAAGTCAATGTTTGCAAATCGAGAGATTAATTGATTTGCCCAGCGCTCAGATTTTGTTCATGACACGAGGTCGAGGAAGCTTAGCTGTTTAGTTACTAACAGCGTTTCTGAAGGTGTTTCTCTGACCAATCGAGAAAATGAAGTCATTTCTAGCAACCAGATAATGTATAAAAGCCGATGTGATTGGCTGAATATGTACGCTTACGTAGGGGTAATGAATATTAATTCACAACAAACTATTGTGTATACTGTGATTGATAGCTGGGTTACGATGCTCAAAATAGCGTGTACAATATTTTCGATCTAATTTTCCACAATTTTGCGGGGATTTAACCAGTAGCCTACTTGTTAATGATTTTATAATGAAGGGGCAGAGCTGGCCGGCTAGGGCACCCACAGCAACTTCATTTAGGGGCACGACAAGTGACTGCCGTCGATAAAGGACATATTTTGAGGGCATTGCGGCAATGGGGGTGGGCACCCACGGCAATATGCCGTCGGTGCCGTGGGTTAATTCGAGGGCTGGTCGGCGCAGTGAACACAAAGCTCCGCGTATGTCTCTCATACGTTAACAGGGCGCTCACATCAATCTGAGCAAGGGACTGCCGTTCTTCTCTGAAACCACTGCCGTTCTTCTCTGAAACCCAGCGTAAACAAAGTCCAGTCATGACAGTAGGAAACAAGACCAGTCAGTTCTGAGTTCAAGAACACCATCGCGCAAGCGTATGGTCATTTTAGCGTATCCTACTATCGCTCAAACAAGCGATTTCAAGAACGCCACCGCGCATGTGTATGACCCTTTTAGGTTACGTCTCGTATCCTGCTATCAAGGAAACCCATCACGAATTCACTCACCTTGCGATCCTACAGTACACCACCAGTTGAAATAAACTCAAAACTTCCTGAAAAAAGCTTTGTTATTCCTCAAACCAATACGTAAACTTCATTAAAAAGTTGAAATCCTAGTATGACCCTTAAAATCAAAACTTTTGTTTGAAAAACGTCAACAAAAAGTAAGATTTCTCACCCGCTATATCTAGCAGGCGGGTCTAAGAACTCCATCGCGCATGTATATGACTCATGAAAAGGGTCGAGTTCTAGACTGCTGGACAGGAGGCAGGGGTGGCGCTAAGTTGCGTGTACAGCGCTATTTTTTTAGTTTGGACGCAAAAAGAACCCTTTTCATAGAAGTACAGGGGCGCCCCGTTGACGCAACAAATTTGACCATAATAAATTTGTATTTCTGTGTTTTTGACTGGAAATACAAATTTATATGACACTCACTTCAGATAAAATGTCATAAATAAACACTCCAAGAATTGTATGAACATCAATCTTTCTGAATACCGATCTGTTTAAACAGTGTGCAAGTAAAGGCTCTGTGAACAAAATAGTGTGACAATCCACAACTTCAGGGTGTCTGCCTTATGTAGAATGCCTGACGGAATACCTCTATGCATTTTTACTTTTATTTATTAATTTCTCTGCATTTTTAAGCATGCAATGCCACTCGGTATAAAGAAAATCATCATTTAACTAAATATTCAAGTCATGCAGAGTAAAAATTTGAAGTTTTCTCAACACCTAAAAGTCAAAGTTGTATTTCTTACTTACAACATGTACAGTAAGGTATAAATTAGCAATGAATTAGTGGCTCACATACGATCTTTGGGGAACTGAGTTCTGCACCGTTGACCAATGATTAACTTTACACAACATAGCCAAATGGTGTGATCAGAATTTTTCAGAATTTTTCAGTTTCTAAGGGTTTGAATTATTTTAGTTTTATAGGGTCAGGGTTAGGGTTTGGTTAACATGATGGTAGGGCTTTACATGTAGGAGGAGACGGCTGGAGTTAGGTTTAGGTCAGGACTTTGTTTTTGGTACGGGGTGTTCTCACTGTTCTTCTGGCTATAAAAAGCTCCTAAAACAGGATTGCAAATAAAAAGCCTCGGGTTTTTGGTTTGCGCCCCCACGTTTTGGATTTTCTGGGGGTTCAGGGGTTTTCAGAACCCCTGGTTTTAAAAGCTTGTGCTACCCCTGACAGGAGGACGGTAGGACTGAGGAGACATAATCTACAGATCAACAAAGTGATGAGAAGCAAAGGCACACTTACATGTAGAAGAAATTGTTTCACCCAAAGGGTCGTAAATGCTTGGAATAGACTGCCAGCAAACGTAGTGCATGCTAAGTCTGCCAACTGCTTTAAGGGGGTACTACACCCCTGCCCAATTTTGTGCCTATTTTTGCATTATTCTAAAAAATTATAGCGCATTGGGGACAAGTAAGATATGTATATTATAGGGGCAAGAACAGGGTTGTCACCAGAGGGATTTTAGAACCGGGTAAAAAGTAATTGCGAAGCGTAGCGAGCGAAGCTCTCGCCCCTCACGGCCGGGGGTCCAGGGGCCCGCTTAAGGGCCCCTTGTGGGGTCCAGGGCGGCCCGTGGAGGTCGAGTGAAGCCCCTAAAGCTCCACGGTTTCTAGGGGTTTGTAGGGGGGAAAATCAGGTTTATAGGTCATGTTTTATGCAGCTTATTGGTGTTTATGAAATGTAGAATTATGAACTAATAATAAACATTAAATAACAACATTTGGTGTAATATGACATTATTTTGTAGTGTAGTCTTACCTTACATTTTGAACCTTGTACCGCCTTTCCTTCTTTGATGCCCAATGTTTCACTGCTTTGGTGAAAGGAAATGATTCTATGTCCGGGCCTTCTATTGCAATACGCATCAAGCAGTCTAATGTATCCTGTCCCATTCTGTTTCTTAGTTCGGTTTTTATCAAACCCATTCTGGAAAAATCCCGTTCACAATCTGCCGTGTGTGGCGGCTGTACTTTGTATGCTTTGGCAAGGTTTGATAGGCATGGAAACATGCGAGTGAATTTTGGCAGAACTAGTGCCTGTACTACGGTGGGTTGTTCGAGTACTCCAGACTCCACATACTGAACAAAGTCAAATAATTCTGATTCTACTTCATCACTCACTCCAAATTGTTGGGCCAATTTAGCAACACTAGATGACAACTCATTCTGCTTATCAGCTGTGTAATTGGATTTATCCACAAAAGTTGCGAATGCAGCCATTATATTTGATTGAGAAAATCTTTCAGTTATATTTTCCACAAGCCGCTCAATCAATGGCACTTTGACTTTGGTCATGAATTTGTTCCGCTTGTCATCATCGACATTCACATAAACATTGACTTTTTCTAGATCTGCCACAGTTTTGCTGACATCTACTAGGCTCTTCTTTTTTGATTGAGTGCTCTAATTGTTCCATCCAAAAAGGTGGCAAGACTGTCAAAGTCTACATGTTCCTCTTGAAATTGCAATGACAGGCGGTTTACTGTCGGAAGAATTTCACACAACAGTTCTAGAGTGGCCAGAAAGTCATACTTAATTAACTGAAGGTACAGCCCTCCTGCTAGTACATCTCCTCTTTCCTCGCTTTCACGTTCAAGGCTTATAATCAAACTAGGAAGAATTTTCTTCAGTGCGATGACACATTTCCCAAGGGCTAACCAACATGTTTCAGAAGGATTTTGGACCTTTCCAGCAGCATCCAGCGTATCACTTAAGAGTTTCTGCACAACTAGGAGTCCTTTTGTTCTCACTGCGCTTCGAGAGTAAAAGTCATACAACTTATGTAGGATGCTTTTGACCTTCTTAACCACCTCAAAAGCATTCCCTGCTTTTGAAGCTGCCAAATTTAATTTGTGAGCCCCACAATGTTGCCCAATTGCTTGCATAGGCGTAGATCCCGGGGGGGATGGGGGGATTTATCCCCCCCAATATTTTGCCAGGGGGGATGGTCCATACAATCATCCCCCCCCCAATGTTGACGCCTGATAATGGGTTTCTGACCAAATTAACCTCATATTTGCCCATTTTAGCCCCAAAAGTGCAAATTTTCGCAAGCGCTTCACAAGCATTTAATCTACTTTTACACCATATTTCATCAGTTTAGCTTCAAAATAGCACAAATTTTGGCGCATTTATATCATAAACTAATTCAGTCGCCAAAGGGTGCTGGATTGACTATACTTCAAGATTTTTTTCCAACTTCATCCCCCCCAATGTCAAAAAGAAATCTATGCCACTGATTGCTTGACAAGGGGTCGATGATGATGAAGCAGATTCAGTTTGCTCTTGTAATTGCCTCTCAATTATTTGCTTAACAGCACCGTTTTCCGACCAACCATAACAGCGGCACCGTCTGTTCCGATGCCTTTAAGTCTAGCAAAATCCAGATCATTTTTTTCCACAAAATCAGTCACTTTTGTTGCAATTTGTTCCGCATTTAATCTAATGATTGTTGTATCATCGAGTTCATTGTCTCTATCGATTAAATGTTGTTCCACATTGTCCACTAACTCATCTGCGCATCCATCAACTCCATCCACATTCTCACCAACATCATCTGCAACAGCCGCAGCTGCTTCTGGTGACTTTTCCAAACAATCCATAATTTTCAGGAAGTGGACACGCACATTACCTTCATCGTCTATGAAACGAGCATGGATGACCATTTGTTCCAAAGTTGTGCAATCAGTAGTTTCGTCAAACATCAATGCGTAATGCGTACTCTTTCGCATATCTTCCAGTATTTGATTTTCAATCACTTCACTCATACAAACAATCATTTCTTTGATTGCTGTGGTGGATGTGTAGTTTGCATTTCCTTTGTTTATTTTCTCTTTAATGTCAAGGCCTAGCAAGCTCAGCAAGTCTAATAACTTGGGAAAATTTGTTGTGTGTGCAATCCCATTTTTACATAAAAAGTATAGGCTTTGGAATGCCTTGACCATAGCGTCTTTATTCATTTGTTTTGGTTTAGTTAATAGTTCGCCAACATGCGCCAAAACTTCTGATGCCAAGTCAGCACTTACTGAGTCTCTATGTTCCACTGTCACTTCGTGGTCTTTTATGCTTTCCAATCTAATCCGAATACACGGTTTGTGTTCCACTTTCCTTTCCCAAACGGTGTCTTATCGTATTTTTTTGCATAGTTTGCAAAACATACCCTTGCCTTCACTATATTCCAACCACGGCCGGCCCTTTTTCCAGGCGTTATTGAAACACTCGGCATGTTTTTTCTTCTTGTTTTTTGGTTGTGAATGCGATGATGCAGAGCTCATGCTTTCAGTTTCAAGTTCATGTCCCGCGTAAGCATCACATTCACTTCCATCTTGAGTCTGAGAATCAGCAATATTACCCTCCTCGACAACACGATTATCATCAATAGATTCCCTAAGTAGTTATATCAGCCTCTTACTTGAAGGCTTTCCAAAGAAAAATTCCAATTGCCTTTGCGCCATGCTGGATTTGTTTACAAACTTTCCGAGAAAAATTGACACAATGGATTCCACGCTATTTACGCCCCAGGCCAGGCTGCTGTCAAGTGTCAAAACACACATGCAAAATCTGCCAATCAATTAACCTTTAACCCATATTAGAATTGCACACAGTCAACCTAGTGAATACCCGAGTAGCATAACTAGCGTGCTGCATGCGTGAGAGACAATACAATCAGTCGATCACGTCACAAACTGGCTTTCGTTTTTCTTGACTAGACTTGACTGCAGTCCTTATTTTACTCTTTAACATGTATTCGCAATCTGCTTTACGCGATATGGACTTAGGTACAGACCAGAGGGGGGTTTCCCTACCATGAATAAATTATGATAATGTTTGGTTTTGACGAGTGCTGGAATGTTTAAGCTTACCTCGCCGTTTTGCAGTAAAAAAACAAGGAATAATCACTCGATTACACAGAAATCTAACCATTTTATTCAGTGAGTGTAAGAAATATGTGCCGGGCGGTAAGGCTGAAATTTATCGTGAGTACCGGGCGGAGATTTTGAGAGCCGGGTAGCTCCGCCCGGCGCCGCCCGGCGTGGTGACAACGCTGGGCAAGAACTACAACTACTGCAATGGAAATTTTATTTCAGCACAGACAACAGTTGTGGAGTTACAGTCAAAAATGAGGGAAAACCAATATTTGATCAATAAATCAATAACCACTTGCTTTGAGTTTCAGAATTTTCATTACAGTAGTTGTATAGTCCTTGCCCCTATAATATACATATCTTACCTGTCACCAATGTGCTATAATTTTTGAGAAAAATGCAAAAATAGGCACAAAATAAAGCCAGGGGTGTAGTACCCCCTTAAAAACAGTATTGACACCTTCCTAGAGAACCATATTGACAAGTACGAATACAGGGGGAGCACCACCCTGGAGCAAATTACTTGCAGTCCACATTAATTTCTCTCTCTGTTGTAGTCAAGTAATGATGAAATTGGATGGGTGTTATAAGGCTTCACAGCCTTCCAATAGAGTGCCCAAGACGACAGGTAAATGCACAGTAAATTGGGTAGTGTACTAACTACTTAGAAGGCACTGCGACTGTAGACTAGTTCTTTTGCAGGTGGTTGTTTATTGCTTTCTTGAAGCAATTTTTTTGCTTCACATCACAACAATTTCAGAATTTTGAAATCGGAGATTGGCCTTGCTGATCTTGGACTGGATCGGCCAACACTATTATGAACTGCTAACTGTATTTTAAACTCGACCACAAATGATCCTAGCACTGGGCTCTACATGTAGGCCACAGGGACTCTCCAAATCTGCAACAAAAAAAAAGAAAAAGAGAAGAAACCAAGAGCAACAACAAATAAATCAGGCCCTCCCTACAATCCCGGCCATAAATAGTTCAAACACATACATGTGTCAAAGTAGGACTAGTTTGAAACCGTATAAACTGTTATACTTGACATCAACATTTTGCTTTCTTTGGTGTGAAGTCTGAACCTTTCACTACTACTACAACCCTCCCCCTGCCCAACCAAAATTAATCAATGTTGGATGTTTCTAGGGGTGCCTCCCCCCCCCAAAAAAAAAACTACCAACATTGATCGGGGGAATGGGGGCATATTTGAAGTATCCATGTTGAATTGTTCGAACAATTATGACCGGGATTGTAGGCAATTAAAAAGTGAATGTCTTTTGATGACAGTGCAATTTTTAAACTCCAAATTGTTTTAATTTCTTCTTGTAGGATGAGTGCCGGAGCTTTATCACCAGCTACTCCAGGTTCAGACGACGGCATGGCTAGTGTACCATTGGGGGAGAGAGAAAATGGTAAGTTGATTTCAAATACAATAATTGATTTCATGTTAAAAAAGTACATAAGCCTTAAGGAGGTACTACATGTACACCCCCTGATAAATTTTGTGACTAATTTTGCATTTTCTCAAAACATAACTACACACTGGTAACAAAAGTTATGTATATTATAGGGGCAAGGAATCCAATTACTTCACTGAAATTTCAGTGATTCAAGACAAATGGTTCATTTATGTTAAAAATGAGGTACATTCTAGCGGTACCTCTTTTCTTATAAATAACGTACCGCTTGTCTTGAGTCACTGAAATTCCAGAGTAGTAACTGGATTCCTTGCCCCTATAATATACATAACTTTTGTTACCAGTGTGTTATTATTTATTGAGAAAAATGCAAAAATAGTCACAAATTTATCAAGGGGTGTACATGTAGTACCACCTTTTAAAAATGCTCTCAGATGAAAGGTTCAAATCTCATTGCAATTTGCAAACTCAGGCCGCTCATCTGAGATCAAATTGGTAAAGATTGTTGGATTATCATCTGGAGAGGGGATTGAAGATTGGCTAGATTTTTAAGTTGTCATTGGTTTACCACGTAAACACAAAACTATGACAAATAATTCCAAAAGTGTATCGTATTATCAAGTAATATATTACTGCTGTGCATTCAATTAACTTAGACTTATTTTCTAATTCGTTCCTCAAACGCTAATAAATTGTTTTCATTGCCGCCTTCGCTCTTATTTGCGACCCCACACCCCGCCCGCCATTCTGAAATAGAAGCATTAAGCATAATGACAATACGTAGTGGAAATCCGAACTTCGGCGCAAGCGTGGGCAGACCTGCACGCTCTCCCACTTCAGGCACTATAAAGAACTGGCAGTAGATACAGTTTTCCATACTTGAGACTAAATTAGTCATTTTATTATATTATTAATATTTGCGTATCATCTATTACAAAACTTCAAATTTATTTTGATTCAACATGTAATTTTACCTATGATAATCTTTATCAATGGAAACAGTAACTTTCTTGTAACAATACAATATATCTCTTCAGTATTACACTCCCAAATTTAGGGATACAGAAAGGCTGTACTCCATGGAGTCTTTGATATCCATCCTTAGCAGTCTCTGAGTGCCAGCGTCCGTGCTTCTTAAATTACCTGTGCCGATGCTCCACCGGCTCTCAGACTGCGTAGACCATAGGCCTGTTATCGACTGTCGAAAGGATCGACAGTTGGAAAATTCACAGACTTCTGACATGTCGGTACACTCAATTGTAGTATCGATACACAAACGACATGAACGATGTACTGTCTCCCAACATCAAAAGCCACTAGCCGCTGATAGCTTAAACACTTAAAATATAAATAGCACAAGACTAGGGGTGTGATAATTTTTTTTTTTTTTTTTTTTAATTTTTTTTTTTCAAAGTTTTTTTTTTCGGTTTTGTAGTGTCTCTGGACCTAGACCTAAATGCTAGGATCATGGTTGACCTAAAAAAAAAATGAATTTTACACATTGTTTTTGTAATTTTAATATAAAATTGATACATAGAACTTCATGTCATTTCTATATCAATGATATCAAAATGCATTGAACTTGAATGCATTTTCATATTAAAATTACAAAACAATGTGCAAAATTCAATTTTTTTTTAGGTCAACCATGATCCTAGCATTTAGGTCTAGGTCCAGAGACACTACAAAACCGAAATTTAAAAAATTTTTTTTTTTTTTTTTTTTTTTTTGAATTTGGTACCGAGAGCAGGGAATTTCCTGCCGGGTAATAGGATTATCGGGCGGGACTCGAATTCCCGGGACTCACTCACACCCTTACACAAGACCAAAACAAACTAGGAGTAGGAAACTACCATTCATGAATGCAAGAAAGCAATTTTTTGTACGGAAAATTACTAGGCCACACCCCCGGCATAGAGAGTTTAACCACTCGTGCACTCATCCAGGGACCAACTTGTGACACCCGACATGATTAAGTTTGTTGACCTTAAGTTCACACGGTCAACAAAAATTATACACCAAGACATACCCCCACAACCAGGAGCAGGAACGAGCTATACTGAGAATGCCGGAATAACCAACGTACCTTCTGCATGACATGATCTTAAATGCCTCAAGACCTCCCCGACAAGATACATGTAAGTGAAGGGAATTAGCCAATTGTTTTCGGCTCTCCAACCGCACACAAATGCATCTACATGCTGAACACCTGGGATCCAATATTTTGAATTGAACTTTGGAAGCCTAGTATTAAGCTCATCGGCAAAGCGATCAACTGTATGTGGTCCCCATATATTGTCTATAAACTGGAAAAATTCTGATGAAACTCCCCAGTCATCAAACAACTCCTTTGTTCAGTAAATAGTTTCACTACTTTACCGGATAAGTTGGGTGCAAATGCTTGCAAAGATAAGAATCTTCAGGAGCTCTTCATTTGTTCATCTGAATCCCAATTCCGTTGTGTAATCATCTCACCAGAACAACTTGCGGTCCATGCACCACAACCAATACTACTCGCATCTGTATTAACGAGAACATTTGGAATAGAATTATTCAAGCAACACACGTTTGTTCATTTTCTGTACTCTCGTTTTCCAGAACACTTACTCTTCTATCACTTTGCTTGTACTACTTATTCTATATGGTCCCAGTATACTCTGTTTGCTATCTCTAGATGTAAAAATCTTGATTTCAGCTGTGAAACCCCTCCTACAACAACTGGGCCAAATGATATTATCTTGCTTGTTAGAGAGGCTAATTTATGAACACAAACTAAAAGAAGCCGTTTCTGCACGTCTTCTATAGAATTCAGAAGGTCTTTAATTCTCCTGTCTGGTATCTTTTAAAATAGAGCATTCGGCTGAATCCCATTCTAATCCCCAGCCATGTCAGATATTGTGTTGGTTTCCAGACTGATAATTTTTCAACATTAGGCACTAACCCGGCTAATATAAGATCATTCTTTACCGTCTCTGAGATCTTACCACAAGCTCTTCTGAATGAGCCCTACACCAACCGTTATCTATTTTTTTATTTTGTGCTCATAAATTAGCCTCTCTAACAGGCAAGATAACTACAAAGAATCCTTGCTGACGCCAGTGTTTTACTAAAGGTCTTATAAGCATATTCGTAAACAAAAAAGGTGCCGTTGAGAGGCCAAAGGGCATTACGAGGAATGAATAATATTTTGTACAATCGCCCGCTGACCATGCAAAACTAAGATACAAGTACAATGATCAGGATAAATTTCTATGTGATGGTATCCAGATTTCAGGTCAAACAAAAATAAGAAATCGCCTTTCTCTAAAAATGACACTGCTACTTTCCAGTCATCAAACTTAATCTTATCTTTCCATAGAAACTGATTTACATACCTTAGGTCTAGAATTAAATGTTTCTTACCAGATTTTTGAACCGATCAGATTTTTACTAAGGGGATTTCATTGTATTCTGATACCAAACCTTTCTCCAAAAGTTCCGTAATAGCTTGAGAAACAAATTCAGGATTATGAGATGCTGATTTATTGTTCTTTAACACATTCCGTGGTAGAGTAGATATATATAAGAGGAAGTTTGCATCTGTTACTAATTATGTCTAATACAACTGGGTTTGCGCCAATATTCCTCCAAAAACCAATAGCTGCCTTTAATCTACCTTTTACGATAGGTTCATCATTACCTTGCTCATAGTCATAAAAATTCTCAACGAAAAAGTCCATTGTACCCAAAGTTCGAAGTAAGTACCTCCTCGCCCTTTTAATTTACCTTGAGACAAAATGTTACTTCCACTGATTGGTGGTGCCAGCATTATCTGCATTTGTGGCGTTGAACCCTTGCTGTGCACAACCTCTCCTCCAATGTCCAGTTTTTCCGCAATTGAAGCAGATGTCTGTTTGTTTGGGACCATACCCCCATCTTGTTGATGTGTTTGCTGGATACCCAGCATAATGTCTACGGTTGTATTGTAGGCCACGAGAAAGATCAGACCAAGTGCTAGGACCATCCACTGGAAATGCCACGCCCTGCTGCTGACGCTTTGCTGGGGCCATATTGGTTTTGTTCGCCTGCTGCACTGCTCTTGCTTGGGCTTGTCTAATTCTTTTCTCATCATCAGAATTGCTTGCAAGCTCATCACTGAGGTGTCCACTTCAGCCCAACCTAATCAAAACATTGAAACAAAATTCAATAGAAAAAGAACAAGCTTCAGCTTCTTCGCTGAATAACACTTGTTAATCGGGAACTATTGAAAACATAGCATTGATTGAATACATTATAACGCACGATCCAAACTGATCTGCACTTGGCTTGAACCATTCTCGTTCATAGTGAATAACCATCATTATATAATAATGATCAGTCATTCACATTAGACCATCAAAACAGTACGTCTCAAAGCCCTTCCCAAGTTAAAAACCTAATGCGGAATGCAGTTTTTAGAGGGTTTTTTTTTTACTTAATTTTTTTGTAGGAATGATCCTTACTTTAATTTTTTATAGGAATGATCCTTACGACATTCTAATCATGTTTAAGGTCAAATTTTAGGGGGCAACTTAGTCAACTTTTTAAAGTTGGTCCAATCGAGCTCAAATTCAACAGGAATTATCCTTACGACATTCTAAACATGTTACAAACATTACCCCAAAGGTCAAAGTTAAGGGTCAAAGGTCAAATTTTACAATTGGCCAAGTAGAGCTCAAATTCAACAGGAATGAACCTTAGGACATTCTTAACATGTTAAATACCCGGTACATAATTTATAGTTGAGTAGATGCCTTTTGTTCTCCCTTTTTGGTGTAAAGTTGTGTATGACTAAAGGCCAAGAAAAAAATAATGTATGTCTCAGACACCTGCGCACATTGCTATGTGAAATCCAATTTAGCGCTGCCGCTTAGCGCTACACGTTGGCTGTATTTTTTTTTTGGCCATAATTATGTTCAGTTTTTTTGGTTTTTTAGTATAATATAGCGATTCAATTTTGTCTTTTTTTTACCGTTTGGTTATTGTTTTTTGTACACATTTCGCCATGATTGTAAAAGAGACATTTGAACAAAACTATGTTTCTGTATTTTGAATATCAAAATGTACATCGATATTGTGCCTTGACTGTAAAAGAAATAAATATCGCATAGCTCATTTCCTTAAAAAAATAAAAAATCGCATAGCACTTAACTTTTTTACCATATGTGTCTGAGACATACTTTCTTTTTTTGGGGGCCTAACATTTTCTTTTTTAAAGTTGATGCCTAACATGCTGCGAGGTCAAAAATTACAGGTGCCCAGTGGGCACTCTTGAGCAATAAAAGAAATATGAGGTCAAAGGTTATGGTCAAAACTCAAAATTGCTCTGATCTGGTTAAATGTTATATGAATGCCAAAATATTCGTCAGTTCACAAGGATTCAGAAAATATGTAGTTTGACCTACCTACGAAAAGATCTAAGGTTGAAATTTGGGCTCCATACCGGGGGTCACTCCCATTTTACCTGTACACCATCCGCGATAATGAAAACAGCGTAAAAGGGTAGTTTTTAGTGGGTAGGCACGATATGCGGCGTGTCGCGTTTAGGGTGTCAAAAACATGAACAATTTGAAAAAAGGGTAGCAAAATTGCAATTGCTAAATACGCGGAAATGAAATTTAGGATATGAAACTTGATGTTAGGAATGAAATCCCTGTTTAGGGTGTTGTTTTAGCCAAGGGTTAAATCCTTGTTTAGGGTGCTTTTCAAAAGTTGATTATCGCGGATGGTGTACACTGTACAGGCCACAATGGGAGTGATCCCCCCGGGGCTCCATAGGGGCAATACACATAAAGTTTATCCGATTGGTCTCAAAATGTTTGTCCAGTTATAATAATTCAGCAAAAGAATAGTTTTCACTATGTATGACATTTCGTAACCAAAGTAACACAAGAAAATACATCAACCTCAATTGGACTCATTGGACAGTAACTCCTTGTGGTGTGTTACCATAGCAACGCAACATCGTAGATAGTGCAGATATCATTATCAATATTAAAGCAAAAGCGTTCCCAAGTTAAAAACCTAATGCGGAATGCAGTTTTTAGAGGGTTTTTTTTTTACTTTAAATTTTTTATAGTGGGACACTTTTTGACAATAGACTGGTCACCTTTTCATCTCTTTTAAAAAGGAGGTTTCACTGTGGTCAAGAATTTTATTGAGATTTACAATTTAGGCTATTTTGACCTCATGAGATTTTTGTGTGAATTTGAAAAAACTGAATAGCGTACAAAAAGCTGGCAATTTTACTAATGTGCATGAGGGCTTTGACTGAGACAAACTATTAAATTAAGATGGCCTTATTGGTCAATAACATTGAGATGCTGTGATCAGATGGGGGCCTATAGATTCTTCTTGTGACTGACATTCAACACCTGATGTGTAAAATATCATGATTTTTGTTGGTAACATATATATGCTTTCTTACTTAGATGTGTAGTGCTGTCAATTGTCAAAAAAATTTCATCCCATGTTTTCACAACTGAATTATTAAGTTCAAGGAAAATTTTCTTCAATACCACCTCCCCCCCCCCCTCCCTCACCCCGTGGAATTTTTTTTTAAATGATGCCATATAAATGTTGTAAAATGTTGATGTGCATTTCAGGTCAGGGTTTGGTGAGTGACATTAGACACACAGGTGGCAGTAATGGAGACTTACCTAGCACATTAAGAGGTGGAGACTTTTCACCAGACGCAGACAGCGAAGATGCAGAGGAAAAAGCCAGGCTCATCTGTCAAGTACTAGAACTTCAAAATACACTAGATGGTAAGGAACGCTCACTTGGAGAGTACCACTACTTGTAGTAAGAACAGGGAAAATATGTGATGCGCAAAAACGCTGAAAATTGGGCATTTTGGGTACAATCGCGCATTATAGGTCCGACCGCAAATTTTCCAAAAACCTGAAGTTTTCCCCAAAATCAAAGAATCTATAATGATCTGCAACTCAATCCATGTTAAAAAAGTATAGAAAATTAGCAGTTGCAAAATTTGCAAGAAATTATAGGCATATTTTAATTGCACATATTTGAACTTATTGGGGAGAAAAATCACACATTTTGGTTTTTAAAAAAGCGCAAATTGCACATTTTCAAAAACTGGCGCGCACATTTTACTCTAAAAAATAGCGCATTTTCCCTATGCTTAACTTATAGCATCCTCCTCCAGGATGTTGCTTATTTCAATCGTTGGGAAGTTGATTCCTCTTAGGCCTAAAAAAATTGTTTGATCGGCGTAACCCGACCTAGCCTAAAAATAAAATTAGGCCAATTTAGCCTTATACATGATTTAAAAGTTACAAAAATTGTTGTGTATTTCTATTTCTTAATATTATAACTCACCAAAGTGTAAAACCTCTGAATCAGGTGTTTGATTAATTAAATTGAAAAAAAATGATGACATTGGTAAAAATGTGGTCATTTTGCACCAAGTTCAGTTGCAGTTTAAAACCCAGGTGGTAACCCAGATTCTTGCTTCTTTTGGGTTTTTTTAATCCCTTACAGATTTATCAGTGAGAGTAGACAAAGTAAAGGAGGAGAATCTTAAGTTAAAATCAGAAAACCAAGTGCTTGGTCAGTACATCGAGAACCTTATGTCAGCCTCTAGTGTTTTCCAATCAACATCGCCCAAGAACAAGAAGAAGTAAGTATGTATATCACTTTATCCTTAGTTGATAAAAATTCTTTAATCTCATTGGTAATATTTCCCGTTTTACCTGCGCAGTCATAACACATGCGAGTCTGCGTAACATGACTTGCGCGATATCCTAAAACTCGCCCGCATACATGTACTTCACACGTGGCATGGCTGGCTGGCTGCACTGTTACAAAGCAAAGAAGAATCTTTTGCTGAAGGTATTTTTCCAACCACTCTCAAGACTGCATACATTAGACCCCTGTTAAAGAAAACTGGTTTGGACAAGGAAGTCCTAAAAATTATAGGCCTGTAGCCAATCTGGAGTTCTTAGGAAAGACAATCGGCGTGTTGTATCGGCTAGACTGAGTTTGGTTATAAATGAAAATAATCTTTCCGATGGGTTTCAGAGTGCTTACAGGCCAAAACACAGCATTGAGACCGCTCTATTGCGCGTGGAAAATGATATCGTGGCTGCTATGGATGAGGGAAACGTAACCGCTCTCATCCTTTTTAGATTTAAGCGCGGCATTCGATACCGTGGACCACAACATTTTGCTAAGCAGACTTACGTGATTTTATTGGCTTGAGAGGTAATGCGCTTGCATGGTGTCAATCATATCTGAGTAACAGGCCAGAGTATGTTCGCGTTGGGAACTCCTCCTCCCCTCCAGTTGTTCATGATTATGCAGTCCCGCAAGGTCAGTCCTTGGACCCCAATGGTTCACCATTTATACCTATCCAGTTCATAAGATAATCCTCAAATACAAATTACAGTATCATGTATATGCTGACGATACGCAGTTGTACATGTCTTTCAAACCAACCCAAGAATGTGCTGATCAAACCATTGAGTGTATTGAATCATGCATTTGTGAGATCCGTAAGTGGATGCAGGAGAATTTTCTAAAATTGAGCGATGAAAAGACTGAATTTGTTTTAATTGGTTCTCGACAACAGCTGTCAAAAGTTAATGTCCCACATATTACAATCGGAGATTCTGACATCACTCCTTCATTGAGTGCACGTAATCTAGGTGTTATTTTTTACGACTCGTCAATGTCTCTTAATACTCATGTATCAAGTATTGTACGTTCAGCATCATTCCATATCAGAAACATTGGTAGAATAAGAAAGTACTTAAGTCCTCATGCTACTGAACAAATTGTTCACAGTTTTGTAACCTCCCGGCTTGATATGGGCAACTCCCTCTTGTTTGGCCTTCCTCAAGATCAGATTGCACGTCTACAGCGTATTCAGAACACTGCTGCGCGCTTGGTCACTTTAACTAGAAAGAGATCTCACATCACTCCAGTTTTAAGAGAGTTACATTGGCTGCGGTTGGTTACAGAATTGTTTACAAACTGTTGCTCATTGTTTTAAATCACTAAATGATCTTGCACCAGAATATATCAAATGTCTCCTCCAACCATATAACCCTCCTCGTATGCTCCGTTCTAGTGACAAATCGCTTCTCTGCGAACCCCGTTCAAAACATTCATGGGGGGATAGGGCTTTTTCAATTGCTTCACCACGTCTCTGGAATACTCTGCCAACCCACATTAAACTAAGTACATCTTTAACACAGTTTAAAAGTTCTTTAAAAACTCACTTAATGAAAGAAGCATTTTACTGATGTGCATCACCATATTTTGTTCACCTATTGATTGTTGTTCATGTGTAGATTAAGTTGTAATGAAAATTAATTTTTATTTTGTAGTTTAAGTTAATCTTTGTATCGCGCCTTGAGCGCCATTGATTTGGTGGAGATGTGCGCATTAGAAATTCACATTATTATTATTATTATTATTATTATTATTACTTTTTAGTAAGATTATCAAACAAAATTCCTTTAGCAAAGTTTATGAACAAGTCGGAAGATTATAAAATTCATGTTCACTAAAGGATAAAATTGTTAAAAATTGTTACCCCCTGTTTGTTCTCACAAAATACGGGAAAATGTCTATGGTCTGTTGCCGTATTCCATTCAGCCTTTGGCTTCATAGAATACGGCACCAGACCGTAGATATTTTCCCATATTTCGTGAGCAAACAGGGGGTAACTAATAGTATGTCACTAGAATTTTGACACAATTTCGATCAAGTCATACATACTAGGGGTGGTTTTGTTGGAGCATTTAGGGGTACCATGTGTTACCCACTCCCCACTGTGCTCCAGGGGGAGGAACCAGCAAAACTGCTTTGCAGTTCTGTCTTTTCCTTTTAGGTTTATCATAGACCACCTAGATTCATTTGCTCCACAAACTTGTAGTTGACTTGCTATGGTGTTTTTAGAGACTGGACTTAAAACTGCAAAGTCTTTAAAAAAACTAAGCGAACAAACCAGTGACATCCTATAAACAAAGTGCTTTCATTATGTAACCGGTACGACACGGTGGCTCGAAGACAAGATACAGACAAACTCGTTGCAGTTGGCCAACTGTTGTAGATTCAGTGTAAAGTAGGAGCACGATGTGCTTTCGATGATCACGATGAGGTACAAAACAGGCAAAACTCTGGCAATTGTGGCAAAAACCAGAAGAACATAAATTTATACTTTCGAGTGGTTACAGCTGAAGGCTGGAAAACTCTTCTACATATAATACAAATTCGTGATGAATTTCGGTAGAGAGAGACAAAGTATGGATGATCTTCTCTCCAAGAACTTTGAGATGAAACTGACAATGAGTCATCTCTCAACTTGTGAAGTTGCCAGAAAGTTTCTAAAACCAAAGCTTTTAGATGACTTTATGACTCATCAGATAGATTTAAGAAACATAAAAACTTTTGTAGGCCAGGCATCCTTGCCACATTAGATATAATAAAAAATTTAGGGGGTCAATTTTCCTGATTGCTACAATTAGAAGAGTGACCCCTTCCTCCCTTTCTGAAATGCAGTGTGAATTCCAACCAGAATTTGGATAAAAAATAAATAAATTATTGGGCGAAGTTGATCTTTCTGGTTACCAGAAAGATCAACTTCGACCAATAATTTATTTATTTTTTATCCAAATTGTTTGAGCCCCTGTAATGAAAGGATTTTCATTTAAAGGACGTCATCAAACTTGGTTTGTTGTAAGGCTGGCATTTTCGGGTAATGTAATCTCGGTGGGTACCCGCTAGCCCGCCAGATTACATTACCCGATCAGAAATACATTGCCTGGTTACCCGAAATTTAAAAAAAAATAATAATTTTATTTTTTCGGTTTTGTAGTGTCCCTGGACCTAGACCTAAATGCTAGGATCATTCATGGTTGACCTAAAAATAAAAAAAAACAATTTCAAGATGTTTTGTATTTTTAATATGAAAATTGATAATTTGTATTCATGTCATAGTCTAATAATGATTTCAAAATGCATTGAATTTGAATGCATTTTGAAATCATTAATAGAGTATGACATGAATACAAAGTATCAATTTTCATATTAAAAATACAAAACATCTTGACATTTTTTTTTTTTTTTTTAGGTCAACCATGTTTGTTATTACTAAATACGATGCTAACAAGTTTCAATGCACCTTAACAGTTCATCTTTGCTTGCACAGCATCAGCACAAACAGTATATTGTGATGCAAGAGTAGTACTTTTTTCCCTTGATATTAAAAACCTGCACAAGCCACCTCCACAGGCAACAGTTTGCTTGACATTCATCACATGCATACTGTTACCCACTTGAATACGTCTGCAGCATTCAGACACCCAAACAAAACTACAAAATGTTATTTTGAGCCATAGCTGTTTCAGTTTGCATATTATTATATAAGCACTTGGTATTTAAGATTGTTAACTCTTTTCAGTACATCTTATTTATGTCATATGATTAGGGATTATACAAGTGTATATTAAAATTGAACAAGTTGGAAGTGATTTTATTGCAGTTTTATGAAAACAATGTTATTACATTTTTTTTCTCATATTTCTAACTTGTAGAGAGTAGCAAGATCATATTACTTGTTTTCTACAATATTATTCTCCTGAAAGAACAAGAATATGTCAGTTTATTTAAAAGATTTTCTACCAGTTCAGTCTAGTTGAGTGCAGCTGTAGTAAGTGTATGATTATCACTGTAAACATTTGGATTGAAAATAGGGATGCTATATATTCCTAAAGTTTTTGTCAGAGAAGAACGGCACTTGTTTACATTTTGAGAGCATGCAGAGCGTAAACACGGAAGTGGGATTCTGATTGGCTGAATCAATCGTCTGACAATCATAGCAACAGACCAATAATCTGATTGGCCGATTGTGCGTGAAATCGTTGGTCGGCGCAGATCAGCGCCCTTAAAGTGAACACAAAGCTCCGCGTATGTCACTCATTAACAGGGCGCTCGCGTCAATCTGAGCAAGGGAGTGCTGTTCTTCTTTGAAACCCAGTGTAGCTTATATTTCACTAAAATTATATGTAAGGCAACCAAAAAACAAACTGTTTTACGGGCCAGACTGACTTAGATTTTGTGTTTTGGGAGATTTTTTGATTATTTTGCTAAAATCATGTTTAAGTCAGCCAAAGTTTGATTGATTGATTGATTTTAACTGAAAATTTTTTCAAAATATGATTGCAAAAGTCATTTAAGTTTTGCCAAATGTTTCTAGCTTTTTGTGATGTTTTAGAGTCATTTTAACCTCCAGGGAAAAAACATGAAAAAAATCTGGCCAACCCTACTTGAAAAGTATGTCTGCCCATAAAACAGTTTTTTTGAGATTTTTTGTCACTAATCTAAAATATTTTACAATTTTTTATCCCTACCACACAAAATCCTCTGTGTAGTTTAAATTGGATATATAATTGTACAAGTTTAAATCATTCATGCATCTCTTAACAAGGCAAATGGTTATCTGAACTGATGATTTTTCTCTAGTCATACGTTGAATTAATTTGAGTAATAAATTGTTACTTATTTTTAAGCAAGCAAACAAACACCACCATCATCTAGATGGCACCAGTGGTGATGATGCGATGACTCGCAAGTGTCTGTTGGCATTTTGCCAAAGCAGTCCTCTCTATAGCAGTCAGGCAGACTGGATCGTGTAAATGAGGTGTTGCAAGTTCATGATTCATATGTATGACATATGGGCTAGCTAGCTAGTAGCTGGCTGGCTGCAGAGTAAGCGAGCGCTAGAATCATGAGTTTAGACAAACATCCTTAGGAGGAGTTTGATGCACAACATCAATTGGTACTAGTAGGGCTTATTACACTTCATCTATTTACATGGACAGCTTTTACTCCTTGACACATTGTGTTTACATTGACAGTAATGTTTTGCCCCTTCCTCGTATCGTATGTATCTTGTCGTTTGAAGTGGAATGCCATCAAGTGTCAATTTCAATATGTCCATAATAATATTATCCCTTTTAACTTGATAAATAATTATTTTAAAATGAAATAAGTTTGGAAAGTACTTACTGTAAATTTCCTGATGCTGTATACTGATATTGTTTAAATCTTTTAATAGTTTGATTGTTGCTTATTACCCCGGGGGTACTCAAGTTTGATTTTGGTAGGGACGTGCCGCTGAGAATATGACAGTGGACCCATAAATATACCAATTTTTCAAGAAATTTGGACCCATTGATATACCAAAAGTCAAAATTTTCGGGGGAAATTTAACCCAAATTGTCTTAGTTTTTCAAATTTTCCCAATTTCTTTTTGGAAAATTTCGAAATTTTGGCTAGATTGAGGGAAAATTGGGTTATTTTTCAAATAAAATTTTTTGAAAAAAAGGACCCATTCATATACCAAAATTGGCTTAGAAAAAGGGGTCATTGATATACCAAAAGGCCGAAAATGCTACCCATATTAGCGGCATGTCCCGTATTGTCATTTGTACTAAGTACCCCCCCTTGAGGCTTATTATTTCTGGTCAACAAAATTGTTGACCTACATGCATGTCACAGTGATGAAACGATACAATGTATGGAACATTTTTGCAGTAGGGTTCAGGTGGTATGCGCCGTGCACTCTCTAAATTCATCGTCAAATTCCATTGTCAACCGTGTAATTGAATGGGATTATTTTGACGTTTTAATACGCTTGAAATATTACAAACAAATAGGCCTATGTTAATAAATAATATAAATACAAGCTAAAACCGTTGGGGTTCGATAATGAACCCCACAAAACTAACCGAGTATATGGAAAATGCCATACGGCCGAGCAGTTTTGCCAGCTCTCTCCGACCATCATGCCACTCGCCGCCTGGTAGGGTTGGTAATATAATGCTAGCCCGTTTGATGTGCTATCAAATTGGACATTTTTGCACTACATTTATTTCTGCGCTACATTTATTTTCACGCTACATTTATTTTTGTGTTTTTCTCCTTCCAAGCATCTGCTGTGAAAATTACAACATGCGAATATATGCCTTTTTTTTAAAGTCAGTGTAAGGTAGCTTAGAATTGCAAATTTTAAAAACTTGGGGAAATGGAGTAAAATTGTTAAATATTGGCAAGATGTGAAAAATAAATCAAACAAAAAATTCTATGTTTACAGTACTTTAAAATTCAGTACAGGTGTATGCATTCCCTCCTTGATTTCCAGTACTTCAAACCAATATTCCTCATATTAAACAATCTCCCTTCATTTATGCATAATCCTCTAATACCTATGATTTATGTCCCCTCCTACCACATCCCTAATTGATGTATCTGATGATTTACTAAGATCTGCCCTTTTGTGCCAATTTATTTTGTACTAGTACATGTTCTTTTTGATACTGTTTGTTCAGTTAAATTCATGTTATTTAATAATTTTCTGTAACCACATTTATAATGGCGAAGCTGTCTCATTTACTTTGCTGTTAGAATCTTGTCTAGACACATCCTTTTGTTTTGATAATCACCATGTACATTGATACATTAATAGTGTGCATATGTTTAAGATGTGCAGCATCTTGGTTTTATGAAAACTCTCATGTCTAGACGCCTATATAGGCTCAAATGCAATCCAATACGTGTTAGTATGATCAAGATTCGAGAAAAGGAGTACTGGGGAAAAAATGATTATGAGATGTTATATGGCCACAGGTTGTGTGCAAGTGACTCTATGGAATATGCTGTATTAATTAAAATAAGTTACTCAGATGAGGGGACTTTATGTAAAATTGAATTGCACTGACTTTTTTTCACAGATATGCTAATCACCCATGTTGCATCATACAAACCCATATGTTTTTAAAACCAGGCATCTACAAAATTAATACATTTTTTGTAGCACAGGCCATGCACCATTTGCGGTATACACAGTGTTTGAAATAAGCACTAATCCTCTTTTGTCCAAAAATCACTGGGAACAACCATATTGAGCTATGTACTTATCCCCTGGACAACCACTATATTTTACCTTCAAAATCATGATTTATAAAATTTAAAACTTGACATTAAATTTTGACTTCATGTTTGATTGTAATTTGTATCCTTAAAGCCATATTATAACATTTGCTGAGGAAGACGCCCTCACTGAATTTTTATTGCAAGACTCTAGGTGCTGTAGTTTTGTCAAAATCCGAGATTTTGAATAAAACGCCGGAACCGGCGCTTTATTATTACGATGGAATTATTAGTCGAACGCATACACGATGTTCATAACACACAGTACGTTACACGCGGCGTGGGGGGTGATATACACAACAAAGGGTCGTACCACAACACGACCGAAGGAGTGAAATGCGTATTGGCGACATGTGCGCTGGTAGTAAATTCCAATTTTCTTTGCTTTGCCGTAGTTGTTCGGCTCAAAAATAAAAGGGATATATCTGACAGTAAAAGCTAACATTTTATGGCAAAGAAATGCTAATCTATTTTGTTTGAAAATGTTATAATATGGCTTTAAGCTAGATCTATAGACCACACTGCTAGCACATATACTATTATATAATATGATGTGATGTCCACTTGTTCAGCATGTCCAGTTCTGAATATTTTTAATTAATCATTTCACTGAGTTACCCAATTTCATAAAATCCATTTATATTTTAATTTCTAACTAAAACATATCTAAGGTGTAAAGTGACCTACATTGTATTATGCCAGTGATACTAAAAATAATTATTAATCTTTACCAGACTATAGCATTTGATAATTGCAATAGGCACATAAATTTTTTATTACCTTGAGTTTGGATTTCTAGAAATGATCTCAATTCAATTATGTGGCATCATTATACCTTGACCATTGGTGTCTGTGGGACAAATCACTGAAAAAATTGAGAAAAGTTATCCCAATTTGTGGCAAAATGGTAGCATGTACGTAATGTGCAAAACTGATTTCTGCATGATATTAGGGCTTACATGTACAATAATGATAGCCATAGGCCTCACTCAACCAGGCACAGATGTTTTCAAATGGATTAAATCTATATTTAGTTTATGGTTGGTGCTGTATCTTTCACTGATTTGGGAATTTGTGAGAAATCTGCATTGTAGTGAATAATTACAAGAACATAATTTCACTTTTACCATCATGTTTTTGTTTGATTGTGTTTGGTGCAAAATTGTAATGTTAATTTTACCACATTCTACACAAATCAAGATACACTTCATAGATAGCAGAACCTAAGCAGATGGTTAATTGTATTCTTTTTTTCATTTGAATGTCAGAAATTCTACGCTTCTATGCATGCATAGAAGCGTAGAATTTCTGACATTCAAATGAAAAAAAGAATACTTCACTTATATTTTAGCAAATAAAGGTGAGGTTCTGATGGAATATATAAACAATCTTGGGATCCATCTCTCAGTGTTCAGGGATGGAGTTTTGAAAATAACAGGCGTACTATAAATCACACTTCTGGAAATGTGGGCTGTCAGGTGTGCTATTGAATTGCACTCTGCACAAGAAGTTTAGAAATTGAGGTGTGCATTCACACTCGCAATCCTTAAAACTTAATCCATGAGTGTTCTAATGCAGTTGTCTATGCCATTTTGCAAAGACTATCGCACTGGCCGACCAATTGCATAAAATCATGACTATGTAGATTGATCGGCGAATGAGGTGCTGATGATGTGATTCAATTAGCTAATCAGAACCCAACTTCATGCCATAAACTGCGCCAAATCGGGCAATGCGATAGATGTTTCTTTGCAAATATGTGTAAATTTGATCTTGTGGCATGTGCTCCATACTAATACAGACGTCAGTATCACTACAATGTACTAGCAATACTAGGCCATGCAGTGAATGGCCCGTATTTCTTAAGGGAACTGGAATGAGCGTTTCGACAGCATTTTTTGTGGGACATGAGAGCACATCAGACATCTCGAATTGTATTCTGAATACGAAGAATGTCTTTCTGATATCAAATAATTTTCATTTTATGAAATTCACGATATAATACAAATTTTATGACAAATTATTAAAATTTGATATTTTTGACATTTTGGAGATATAACAGTCCTCGAAGTAAATTTTATAAATCTAATGATATAGTCCTAAAGTGTATGTACCTGGGAGGAAAAGCCGACGATCAATTGAAAATTTTGACCTTTCATATTGAAGATATGGATTTTTTCCCAAAAAGACCAAATTTGTTTTTGAGTTTTGGGAAAAAATCCATATCTTCAATACGAAAGGTCAAAATTTTCAATTGATCGTCAGGTTTTCATCCCACCTACATACACTTTAGGTAAAATCATCAGATTTATAAAGTTTACTTCGAGTACTGTTAAATATCAAAAATATCAATTTTAATGATTTGCCATAAAAATGTGTATTACATTGCAATTTCAAAAATCAAAATTATTTGATATCAGAAGGCAATTCTTCAGTATTCAGAATGCAATTCGATATGTTTGATGTGCTCTAATGTCCCGCAATAAATACTGTCCAAACGTTCATACCCCTTCCCTTAAGGCTTTTGTAATATGTATTTTAAACTACCCATCATGTTTAAATTTGATGTACTTCTCATCAATATCTGATATTCAGTCTAACCAAGTTTTATTCTTCATTTGTTTTCTTTGTTTCTTACAGATCGGGAGGCAAGGGTAAGAAATCCGACAAGTGATGATAGATAGACTGTCAAAGTTGCAGAACACTTAGATAGGCATTCATTTTACATTGATGATTTTATCATGGACAAGTTATTCACTGTTGCTGTCATGATATTTTTGAAGGCCAGCTTTCAGCCACTGCATTACACCTTCTCCAAATTTGCTATTTTATCATCATCATCAAATGCCATTCTACAAGTGTGAACACAAGACTTTATATAGTGTGATGCATAACCAACGTAGGTTTTATAAGTCTCCTGCGTGAAGAGCTGTGTTAAACAAGAATCGTGAAACATTTTGTATCTAGTCGTCCGTCATTGCAAACCATCATCAAAGTCCATTTTCATATGTGATTATTGTGTAAGTAAGTGAGAAACAGTTACATGTGTGGTGCATTTTGCTGTGTAAAGTTGGATTGCTGTAACGACACATATCAAGCTATGTGAAGATTATAACCAGCTTTTTGAATACATGTGTGCTCAGTACTTTGCCCGTCTCGTCCAAGATGAAAATTTGTGGATTCAGTGAAATAAGGAACATATACTATCTATTAAGAAAGTACCGACTTTGTTTCCCTAGACTATGAAATTATATTCGCTATCACAAAGGATATAAAATGGAATAGACTTGTAAAGAATAATTGTCGTCATAGTGCCAAGATGTAACATTGAGGCAATTTAAAAAAAAACACCTAGCATTCCAACTGGAACTTCAACTTCAGAATTTCTGATGACACTCTAATATATTTCATCAGAGAGAGGGAGAGTGCAAACTGCTTCAGGTCACCTTTCTGGCCATACAATGGATCACAGACATGTAGACTCTTGGATGGTTCAAACTTTCAGGATTTTACCAGCCTGTGTTCAAGTCTATAGATCAGAAGACCTGATGCAGATCACTATTGCTGATGATATGGAGTGACATATGCAAATTTTGAGCTATGAAAAATGCTTAAAGGAATATGAAGAATTCAGGTGCAAAAACTGATATATCCCGTTTTAGGTCGTGCCATAGCTACACTATAGGAACTTTCATGTAATAGTGGTGTTCAAGGTCACACACTTTGGTCAAAGGTCATTTGAGGTCAACTTGTAAAAAAGGCTGAAAATGAAAAAAAAAAAGTCTCATATCTTCGGATGACCTATCTTGGAGCACCGTTCCCACTTTTTCTCAATCGTGTCAAATTTATAGAAAATGATAAGAAAATATATGTGCAACTTCTTATCAGAGTTTCAAAACTTTACCTTGGAATTTTAAGGTCAATTTAAAGCCAGCATTATACCTGGCAGATGGTGGCCGTAACACAATAAAAATGGCATTTATCCGCATTTGCATCTGAAGACTTCATGTTACCATTAAATCACTGCATGCTGATATCTTGTACTCTAGCTAATTGGATATTTGCAAGTGTTAAAAATGTCCTTCAAATTATTCTCTGACTTCAAAAGAACAGACTAAAATTAGTGTTGTACTCTAATTCAAATTATGTGTGTGTCCGTCAAAGTAAGTCAGTCAGCATATAAGACTAGGTCAGTGTGATATTTGGGACAGCAGGCTATCATTTCAGTAGGGTGGTTAAACAGCTAAGTTGTCTGTGTCAGATGTGTACCTTGAGTTATCCAAATTGAGAAGGTGGCATCAAGATTTTTTTATGAAATTAATCAAATTTTAAGTTGGGGTGGGAAGAGGACTGACATTATGTTCAAGCCATCAAATAAACATTTTGTTTAGATGTGCAATCATGGGAAATAGCTAACATTTTATTTTCAAGTATTTTTAATGTCCTTTTCAGCATGTAAAAAGCTGCTGTTTTTCTATATCCCTGCTATTGACACAAAGTGGTCTTCTAAGAAATAAATTATAATTAAGAGTTACTAATGATACTGTAAGAAAGAGATGTAGAGTACATGTAGTTGTAAGTCACTAAATCTTTGTATTATCTCACTTTTCGCTGAAGTTGTCTTTGTCATGACGGACGGTACCACTTTGTACGTACCAGTGGTGAGTTCTGTTTAGGATTACAGGACCGAATAAGTACTGTTAATTGTGCCCATTCACCACAAACTGGTCGTAAAGTCAGCATTTTCCATTTTGTGATACAATCAAAAACAGTACATGGATTTTTATGTAAATAATTAGGAATTTGACCTTTGATGAACCATAACTTCACTTCCAGATGTCCGATGAAGCTGGTTGAGGTGTCATTTTAAAGTTGAAAGTGCATTCTCTCAAATTCTACAATAAACAGAAAATGACCCAGGGCCGACTTTACTACCACTTCGTGGTGGATGGTCACAATTGTGGTGTGCATGCACACATGGAGTCTGAAGGAATGTTACACTGTACTTCTTCATGTACAAAGTATACATGCATACACAGTTGTACATGTGCAGGTACAACATGCTTACATACATTTTGTACTTGTACAAAGTTTCAGCTGATGACAAAATATACAAGGAAAGCATGGTATTCTGGTCAAGGTCTTTGCCTTTGGTGAAACAGTGTCCTGATTCAAAATCTCCATTGGACCAAAAAATCAACTAAAAGTCACTCTCCCTGTGGCTCATCTTGTGAAAAGCTAGGCAGATGAACCCCATTACAGTCAGTTCCAATCAAGTAATGCCCAATTGTCAGCTACACTTGCCTGACCTGTTAAGATGTCTATCTACAGCAACCCTTTCACCCGGTCACTTGGTGTAGTTGATGTTTTCGTCAGGGTTATGGACCTGCTTGACACGCTATCGACAGCGACCCTTTCACCCGGTCAACTTGGTGTAGTTGATGTTTTCGTCAGGGTTATGGACCTGCTTGACACGCTATCTACAGCGACCCTTTCTTCCGGTCAACTTGGTGTAGTTGATGTTTTCGTCAGGGTTATGGACCTGCTTGACTTTTTTTTTTTAATTTTAATTTTTTTTTAAATTAAAATAAAAAGGTGGTTTGAAGAGTGAGGTGATACTGGTAATTTGTGGCATTTTAATGTAATAATTAGGTAGAAACCTATAATCGACATTATACCATTACTATTTTTATAGCTCCAAGCTGTTACATTAGGTGCAATAAATGTAGGTCCTTAGTTCAAAGCTAGCAATACCCAAATTTGTATTTTGTACCATCTGTGACATTATAGCATAAAATGCTGTCGGGGTGGTGTACTCTTGCAAATATGTAGACTATTGAGATCTAAATTACATAACAATGGAGATGCCGTGTCTTAGATAATCTATAAAAACACATGTATTTAAGCTTACTTACAACGATCTGAAGTTCACAGATCAGCTTTTATTTCACAGTAGCCAGGCTGAGGTTAGTATGTCATTTGTTAGCATTGAATGTATGAATGAAACATAACTGCATAATGATAGACTTTGGCTCACATCAAGTGTGGTAGAGCGCATTTTCGTAGTTGTACCACAAGCATGCCAACACACTGCCCTTGTATGTGTGCATGCGCGATTGCATGCATGATACTGCAACCAGCAAAGTGGGGACCAACGTCACTACCGAACTAGAGTGGAACCAAAGTTTAGAAAAGAAAAACTACCCAAACTTGCTTGTAGATTTCTAATTTGTAAAGAGTTTTCTTTTGCAGTAGAAATCACATTGCTTTTCATGCTTTTCTATATCTATGCAGTAAACTGTTACATATTACATTGTAACTCCTTTTTGTCTGGCTGATTGTTGCCTAAAAATATGAAATATTTACAAAATAAATGTCACTTTTTTGAACCTGTGTACACGTAAATTTATTGCACAACTTTTCCCTTTGGATCAAAATAGCTAAATAACTATCTTTGGAGGTAATTCAAAAACTGAATATATAAATATTTCATGGGTACGTATTTTGATTACATACTGCACAGGCTCAAAGCTGTATAATTACTATTGATGTAAATAATGTATTTTGCAAAAACTGAATGTGTTTGTAATATATCAAATTTTCATTTTATTTTCCAAAGGTGATTTTGAGTCATTATTTCAACCATTCCTTTTGTGGTTTCTTTGGGTCATCAACAAAATTTGGCTAAAATGTTGAATGCAACATAAATATGTATTACAATATTATTGTACACTCAAATACCATTTTGTATTAGTGTGAATTCATTCAGGTAACTGCATTTGAAATTTACACCCCTGTGTGGGAGATTGAAGTAATGTCTTCCATTGGAGGTGTATGGATTTCATTTGTAATTGCACTCTTTATGCTACTAACTCAAAGTTGAGAAAGAAGAACAGTTGACAAGTTTGATGTCACATCAATTTCAAAAATATAGCCAAGGAATCTCTAATGAATGGGCTCCAATCAATATAACTAGTAATTTCTAGTGACTAAAATGTATCATCAAGAAAAGATTAAATTAAAGCAAACCAACTAACAGTTTTAATCATTTTTTCCTGAATATTAATTACCGTACTATAAAAATGTTTTGTTTTTGTTTTATCTGAAGGTTCCACGGTTCTTTTTGAAAAGGGTGATTTTTTTAAATGTTTGTTGGAAAAATTGCAATTGTTTTGATAAAATATTGATTTTCATGTAATAAAATGATGTTAACAATACTTCTGCATAGCACAAGATGAAAAGGAGATTGGTCACATGCACTTCGGCACATGAGCATTGCTCATGCATGACTTTACCTTACCGTAGGCCTAACTTGTAAACAAAAAGTTTGTATTGCCCCAAAGCTTCAAGGTCAGGGTCGGTCGGTCACTACTAATTTGCAAATTTTATGCCACATACGAAAATTTAAATTTGGGGAAGAAAAAAATGTGTCCCTATTTTTTCAGGTAAGGGCAATGCAAATCTTTTTAGGCCCTACCTTTCATATTTAGGGTGTACTAATCCCTCTTCAGTCTTTTGTCATTCAGAAGTGATGTTTACTGTTTAATAATATAAATATTTTTGACTTGAAATCGTAACCAAAAAATTACTTGTTAATATTATTATCATATATATACATATAGCAATCTATTTGTGTACACTATTAGCTAGTATCAGATGTTGTGATAGTTGAAACTTGTGCTAGGCCTGTAGATTACAGTATTACAGTGAAGGTAGTAAATATATGGGATAACAATTTGATTTTATAAAGTTGGACTTTTTTCTATTGAGTTATGACATGTAAACCCATTTTCCCATTCATGATTATTAGTATCTCCCACTTTTGTTGAGATAACGTAATTAATTTGACTATCTTTTATGATGAGCCATGATCATGTATTACTCTGTTTGCGGTTCATTAAAATGTGTAATATATAACAAAAGAAACAGAGGATAAGCAAGTGCTATTGGCAAACCAGGCTAAATATATTGTTGCACATGTGGCACACATTTGTGATGACACTGTGTCCATGATCTCTGAACAATCATGAAAACAATTTTAGTACTCACCTGAAAGATGGTAAGTTATTGACAATAATTTTTGTCGAGAGGTGTAATATATTAGTTGCAAGCTGCATCAAAATGATTGGTACCCATCAGTTTCCGAGTGAAAATGGATACATATGCAATAAATTAGTAGCTTAATGGTATAACTGGTCATGAGCTACAAGTTCTGATCATTAAGAGTTTCCAATGTTACATTTCATAGAAACCTTTTCATTAATCATACATCGTCGTTGGACAGGAAAAATTGCCAATGTACTTGTGGCCCTTGAACATGTTTAAAGCAAAACTGCCAAGAGGTTACATAGGTTTAGCTTTAAACATGTTCAGGGGCCAATGAGGCATAGGTTTTTCCTGCCCAATGACATGTGAAACCAGAAAGGTACCAAGCATTTTTGACACATCTTGTATATATATCAGTATTCTCAATTTCTCATCACATAATGCTCCTATAGTGGGTCAATATTGCATTGGGGTAATGGGTCTTGTTAACCCGTAATTAAATCTCAGTTTACGATTGGAGACATTTTCTGTCAATAATTGAAACAACGGAATGAAAAATTAAGACCATAGGCCTGTTTGATACTCAGCAGTAAAATTTTATTATACTGCATCTCATCTCAAGTTGAGAGTGTCATCATTGCACAATTGCATCGCCAGCATGCGGAGGAAACAGCCCTTCTACATGCGTGCACAATTCAAAACTGCCACTGCAAAACACGCACATGGCATCACTCAACATGAGACAAGATGCACTATAGTTAGTGTAAATATGATTTGGTCTTTGAGCAGGTCTGCTGTTAGAGATATTCTGTGGCCTTTAACAGAGTACACAACAGGCTAAAAGATGTGCGCATAGGTGGGTCTCTGGTAGTGTGAGGATTTGGAATAAGACCCAAGTAAATAACAAATTTTGAGAGTGTGTATCTTAAATTTGCTGGGTGATGAAGAGATATGTTGCTATTGAAGTGGGAATTGTGCAATACAATATTTTTTTCAAACTTTTTTTATTAAATTTTGTTTGTGTAGGGTATTGATTTTTATGTTAAGTGTAGACATAGGTGTAGAGGTATTTATGTAGGAATATTATTTTTAACATTTTGTGTTATAAAATGCCACAATAGCAACACTTTAAGATTAATACATGTTAATTTTGAAGAACTGGTCATGTTAGCTAACTTGTTATAAGGTCTACTGTATTTCCTAGACAACCTTGTTATCCTGATTCAGATGTCATAAAATGTATCGTATAGTGTATACATTTTCCTCATAATTTCTTTCTTAATTTGTTTTTACCCCATATTTATTTGGTATCTGCTTAAACTTTTTTATTTATGTATATCAATATTATTTTGTACTTCATACTTGCATGGTGCTATATCATGATATTGCAAGAAACATTAACAATGAAAGTATTGGGCTATTCTATTTAAATCCACACTACCCCTGTACCACTACAGGGGGGCGTATGAATTTCAGATGGAATAAACACAGTAGGCAGCTCCATTTGAATGTCATACTCCCTCTGAGAAAGATTCAACCTGAATCTTCCACAGAGGGCGGGAGAGTTTCAATTGGAGCTGCCTAATGTGTTAATTCCATTTGAAATTCATACTCCCCCTGTGGAATATATTTCCAAAATCTTCCACATGCGTAGTGTGGATTTTAAATGGAATAGCCCAATTTTCCTGTAAGATATGACAATTCCAACTGAAGAGGGAATAAATGAATCTCCTGTGTAAAAGTTTATAACGTTCAGTAAAGTTTGGTTTTTGTACTCCCTAAAATATTTGATACCAAGATATACATCCCTATTCGCCTATTGCTAGGTTCCGCCATATGCGAGGACAGCCTCGAACTGGCAATAGACATGAAAGGAAGTATTGCATAACTTTACGCAATGTTATATGACTGGTTCAATCAAGGGTTCAATTCCCATTCATGCATGCTGCCAGATCGAGGCTCTCCTCGCATATGGCGGAACCGTGCAATGGGTGAATATGTCCGTATACATTTCTGTTATGTATGCATCTATCTGTATCCTGGACCAAGTAATTTGCTAACAGTTGGTATGGGAAATTGGGAATGCTGTCAGTTATCTTTTAAAACCAATACTTGTCACATGTTTAAGTTTTCCATAATGTCTTTGTCATCTATCAAAATGTTTTTAGCAGAAGATCATGCTTCCAAACTCACTCAGTTTGGAAATAACGCCATTATTACGTGTTGTAAATTCCGCCGTCATACGTGTTGTGAGTTGTGCCTTGTTAACATCACGGAAATACACTCTCGTCAAATCATCAAAGGTTTACTGCAATTTACTAGAAAAATAGTGGCTCTATATTTTGTGGTGTCATGTTGTAAGCATGGCTGTGTGAACGAAGCATCCTAAGTGAGTTAGAAAGCGTACTTCATTTTACAGGCATGAGAATTTTCAGGCATTTGCCTGAATGCAGGCCATTTTGTTGTCCAAATTTACGCATTTTTAAAAACATTCTCTTGCCTGATTTTAACAAAAAGATAATTTCAGCTTAACATTGTCAAAAGGCAACACAATATAAAAACTTACGGCTAACACAAGAACAAAAAGCAGTGTAGTATCACCCGATAGTGATATGCATAATGATGTGTATATTAAAAATAACCAATTTAATGTTATGAATTGTACAAGAAGGTTATAAATGTACTGCCAGATTGTTCATTATCATTTATTCATGACTGGTTGGAAATTGCCATAGAATCACAATTGTATTAAACTTTGTATATATAATATTTATTGAATTTCAAACCATGACTAGGAAAGTAGTTTTCCAGAACATGTAAATGTACAATCACTCTTTCATATCAAATTAAACAACTTGTGAGTTTGGTCTTGGTTCATGATGCAATTCTGAACAAATTCTAATTTTCCTAAATTATGATTAAAATAATTAAAATGCATTTTGCCCTTAAAGAAGCACTTTGTGAGCCACAGCCTTATCCCCCCAACTTACTCCAAAAAAAGTTGGGATTTTTTATACCATGAGAAATCTAGGACTATGTAATGTTTGTCGACAGCCCAAAATTCCAACACATGGTGTACTGTAATGTAATCATGCGTATTTCGCAAATTCAATGTCTGAATCGTCTGAAATTTTAAAAATAAGCTTTTTTCATGGATACCCTAACCCTAACCCGCCAGGGACTTTTTGGCGACGGGAAGGGAAAGAATAAAGAGAGAAAACAAAGAAAGAAGTTGTTTTCTCCGGGTGGGATTCGAACCCGAGACCCCTAGCATGCCAACCACTGGCTCGGCGACACTTTGCCACGGGTCTCGGGCTTCGCTGGCCTGCGAAACCGTGCCTATATATCACTTAGGGCAATTGCATCATCACATCACGTGGGATGCATGCACGGACAGTGCATATATCAAGTAGTATTTTGTAGTACTCATGCGTGTTAGGGTTAAAAAGAGGTTGCTAAAATCACAAAATCACCCTTAAATGAAAGGCAAAACTTGAAATTTGTGATGTTATCGTTTTCCCTCTTTCAATCACTTTATGTCCTGAATTGTTCACTTAAAATTAAAAATAAGGAAATTAAAAGGAATGCATCACAGCTATATTTGCTTATTTAACTAATTTCCTCACTTCTACAAGGTAAGTGACACAAGGAGTGCTACCAGAATTTTTGGTAGTGGGTTTAATTTAAAGTTTGGAAACTAATCCTAATCATGAACTCCATATCATGAAATGTCAGTAGATGTAATCACAGTACAATCGATTTCTCAGTTTTGTAATCGTAGCTACTATTTATGTTGTACTTGTAGTCTATTAAACAGCTCCAATTGTTAACAATAAAATCATGGTATAAAACTATATAGATTTCTTTCATGTCAATCATTTGGTTGTGATTTGATATAGAGGTATAGAGCTTGGAGCCCAGGCTCTTGTGCATTATAACGAGTGTCTTTCTCTTCATATTCTTCCCCCATGTTTTTCCCTTCCCAATTTGTCCAAGAACTTCCCAATGAAGCTGTCCCTATAGACGAATCCAATTTCACGCATTCCTGCTCCTGAATGGCAGCCATTAGCCACGACAGGTACCTAACTATCCCACCTAAAATGTGGGATGATGCGGCCTTGAAGGGTATTATAAACTGCATTCTATCACCCGTGTAACACGTGAGACAAAAGAATGATGACAGTTTACAACACAAAAGAATGTAACATCAAATTTTAAGCGGGTTTAATCCACCCAATTGGGTACTCACAACACCTGTTTGGTGCATGCGGGGAACCAAATATGGCCGACTAAATCCTGACCATGACTTGGCTCGATGGATTCGTCTATAAATGGTTGATAATGGTCCGAGTTCCTCTTGTCCGATTTACCCCTTGACCCTGATCCCCCAATTTCCTACCTATGACATTTCATGCCAATAATTCAATTAAATCCCTTCTGATTGCGAGCTAAAAACGGGCATTTCAAGGCTGTGTGGGAATAATGGGTTAATCCACTTTTGACCCATTTTGGCTTACAGAATCTGAATAAAAACAACTTTCAGCCCTATAGAGGCCGTCAGCCTTTCGCCATCTTGTGGGTACAAATGTTCTGTGTGTTCATGCGTCGGACAGTATGCACTGGGCGCAGCTTGCCACGCCGCTGTTATCACGTACAACGCTGTGATTTTCACGCATGGAGATCGAACGGCCATCGCAGCGTGTACCCACAAGATGGCGGCATATGACGTCACGCTGACGGCCTCTAATACATGTAAGAAATTTCTAAATGTCAATTAGGGGAAAACAGGTTTCCACTGATAGTGGGAAAATGGGGATGAGATTATTGATCAGACCATCCTAATTCCTTGTTTATAGCATTTTTAGGTTAAAGGGATGTTTCTTCACAATTAATAGTCAAAGAAAGTACACATTTTTCATTACGATTTAAGTAACCAGTCGTAATAACTATGCATTTTAGATTACTGGGCTTACTTTTTATAAGTGGCAATATTTTACATCCTCTCCTGGATGCATCATTCCTTTGACAACATGACTGTAAAGATTTCAGACCGAGAAAGAAGGTTTAGCGTGGTGTCATGGAAGTGATTAATGTGAAACAAGAGGAATTTTCACTCCATAGGGGAGATGATCTACGTCACAACTTGGTTCAGCAATTAAGAAGATAGCTCAGAGGTTTAACTCAACTGTGACTTACAAAATCAACAAACTTATGCTGCCAGAAAAAGTCGGCCTGATGACTGATTTCCAAGTCCTGAACACAAGTATATTTAGGGGTCTCTTTTCCTTCAAATTTGGTTTTGATGTCATGACAGTATGTGCAGCTGGAAAGGGAGGGTTCCCGTACCAAAAGCGCTTAACCCACCACTGCCCAGGATCAGGTTTCGGAATCTAAACCCCGCATCCCCACAAATTCCAAAATCAAGACCCCACCTCTATGTGTGTTTACTACAAGGAATATACTGCAGGATGGACAAACCCAGGAATGTAATAAACACTTTTTTACTTTCCTTGTCAAATAAGTATTTATTTTACACAATGTACATTTTATTATACAGCATATAATAATAACAAATAATACATCTAAACATGTAGGTAATATTGCATCTGCACTTATAAGCAATTTGTTCATAAACACGTTCCCAGTTTTCCAGCTCATTACACACCAACAGCATTTGAAGAGACTACACCATGTGAGTAACCACAAACCATTACGGACAAACCTTGGTAGAATTAAGGACAGTTCAAGTTACATTGAGTGCATTTTGAAAAAAATGGCAAAGAAGATTGCTATGTCCAAGTAGTTTCAATGAAAACTGGTGGTTATATCCATGAAGTTTCAATGCTCTACCACATAATTTCACTTTAAAACTTTCACAGTGGGTGTAGATAACCCCCTTGTAGCAGAAACTGACACAAGCTCTATTTTTATGATTTTATAACTTGATCACAGTTTAGGACTAGCATCCTCAATTAACTTAACGATTTATAATTTTTTGCAACATCCAAAGCATTGTTTATAGGTTTAATGCATATCACTTGTTGTGAGTGAAATTGTACAAAACAAAGCATGCTGATGTGTCTAATGCACAAGCCCCACAGAAGGGAGTGCATTAGACGTATCAACATCTTGGTAGAAGTGCATTATTTTGTACAATTTCTGGAACAACAAGTAAGGCAAAAAAAAAAAAAGGTTCGTCTCAAAGCTTGCTGCTTTTGTAAAATCCTACGATTTGACAAAAAAACAAATGCGGAAATTTTTTTATTTAAAAAAAACACTTTTAAAGTTTTTCCAGAAAAATCGGCGAAAATCAGACTTTTTCTCAAAATACCATGAAAAAAGTCGGAATAAAAATTTTTTTTTTAAATCGCATTTCGCATTTGTTTTAAAATTTCTCGTGAGCTTTGAGACAAACCTTTTTTTTTTGGCCTAATACAAAGTACATGTAATTATATTAACCTATTTCATGTATACACAAGAAAAAGTCTGATTTTGGCCATTTTTATAACAAATTTGTTGGAAATGTGAGCAAATATAAATTATGCATCAACCTGTTAGAAAAATAAATTAATTCTACTCAATGCAAATGCATCTGAAAGCACTGCGCTTAAAGTGCACAGAGCGTGCATCTATGTAATTATCCACAATACACTCCTGGCATTATTCTAACATTTGCTCTTATTAGTTCTCGCTGTCTAAGAGAGTATGAGAACATCTTTACACACAATTATTGACTTCATATTATTTTTAGAGTACAAAGATCTCCTTCACGCTTCATCAAAATTTAAATAATTTATTTGGGGACTCAATTATAATGCAAAAATAATTGTCATGTTTGTGTCACATACGTGATCAACTGACTACCATATATTTACAACTTCCCTGTGTAATAAACAAAAGTCACAACCCCCACACTCACCCCCACACACACTCACCCCTAAGATTAAACAAACAGACAGAATATATTCCAGGTGTGTTGTTTAACCATCACCAGGCCAGTACGCAGGATTTTTTTGGGGGTGCTGATTTTGAAAAAGGGGACTTTTTTTACAAGGGGGGGGCAATTTTGTGAAAAGTGGACTTTCTTTCCCAAATTTGGACCTTTTTTGACCAAAAAAACGTAAAAAAACTGATTTTTTTGCTCGCTACGCTCACAAATTCTGAAATTTTGGGACTTTTTGTATACTTTTGCAAATTTGGGGAGGTGCGGTCGCACCCCCCGCACTCCCCCTGCGTACGGGCCTGACCATCACACAACATTGAAGACAATGAGCACAAGCCTGTTTGACAGAATATTTTATACAAAGTACAAACTTTTAAATAAAAATATAAATGCTTCATATAAGGACTATGAAACTATGTATGTATACATAAGTTATTCTCTATGAATGCCAGTTGGTGACATGATATTTGCCCAACACTTGGCAATATGCTCAACCAAATTTACATAATATTAAAATTGTATGGCATTTTTTCATCAATTGGTTGTTCATTCAGTACTACTCCTGCTATGCAATATACCGTAAAAACTTGATAGTTAGCATATGTGCTTACTATCGAGTGCTTTTAAAAACATGAAATTGTACCGAATTCCGGCGCTCTACCAACTGAGCCAATGGGGTTGAGACACAAATTTGCAGATTCACTTGTTCATATAGCTCGGTGTATCGATGATTTGCTCAAAACCCTTTACACTTTTGTGGATTGGGCATTTCATGTTTGCATGTTTTAAAAGCGCTCGATAGTTAGCATATGAGTTTTTACGGTATCTAACTAAAATGTGTCCCAAATGATTTGTTCCAAATAGCTTATTACTACAATAACCCAACATTCAATTTTGCTCTTGATAAAATTATCATTTACAGCATATCATTTTCATATGAGTCTTTTAAAGATTAAGCAGAGCTTGAAATAATTATTCTAAACAGATTACCATTAGATTCAATAACATCATTAATGAATAATAAAAAGTGACCGTTTGCAGAACTGATGTTGTTTATAGTAATTTTAGCATAGCATAGTCAATTACAACAACAACACATTGAAGTACCTGTTTCACCTTTGTATCTGTACAACGTCTACACATTAAATGCATGCGTGTTGAAGCTGCACCCATGAGAAAGTGCACTGACTTAACCTTACTTGGTGATCCCCTCAAGTCCCGGAGTGACATTCATGCTTTTTAGTGGTTGTGCCACAAGCATGCCGACAAGCCGACAAACTGACCAGCCTGTGTGCGTGTATGCTCTGCGCAATTTATAACTTTACACGCCCAATTCGATACTGTGACCATCAACATGTCACTACTGAACTTGAGGTGACCCAAAGTATATAGAGTACTACTATACTCTGATCAGCTCGTAATAGGCAGGACTCATAACATCGTGGATTGATACAGAATGGCGTACCTACGCGAACTGCGCTTTGCGTTTGCGTGTATGACACACGCTTTTGTGAATTTACGTGTGCGTAAGTTGGAACTTTATTGACTCGCGCAGTAACAAAAAACAAATAATTCCCGCCTATTAAGAGCTGATCATAGTATATAGCGTATCAGCTTGTAGTGTCCAAGTGTGTAGTAGCTGATTTTACTTTTTCTACTTGCTTGTCTTCCATGGTAAGTGCCTCAGAAATAACAGACATGAATAAGTGAAAAGTGTATGCAAACCTGGTGAACCTTGATAGGAGTTTTGGCTTGCCTCTGAAAAACCACACACCCATTTGCGAAAAAACAGTAGTGAATGAGTGAGTGAACTGTACCTTTTGGCATTATGTCAACTATGATTGCATGCCATCATGTTCCAGCTAGAAACCCATACCTTAATTGGGATTCCAGGTAAAAACCACATGTGCCTGCTCACGGTCAACATTTTTTTATTGCATGAGGCGAAGGGGCTTTGGTAGTAGGTTACAAAAAGTCACATCAAAAATTCCTCCGGAGCTTGTTGCCATAGCAACGGCAGATTTTATGATTTTAGCGGTTTTTGCTTCATTTGGGGTGAAAATAAGAGAAAATATACACTTTTCTGAATTGCTCTTGACTTAAAATTTGAGGTAAAATTAAAAAAGCAACCTTATCACCATAAAGTACCATCTTTGCACTTTTCACAGGTGTAAAAAATATTGTAAAATAATATTTCCCCATGTGCAATTTTAGGGATGGGCAACATTGACATTTTAGCACTTTTGAAAAAATGAAATTTTTACCCTATATTTGAAGTCAAAAAACTAATTTTGCTTGAGCACCCAGAATTATTTTCTCTTTGGTGGTACTTGAGCAGACATTGCCCCTTTCAAATCTGGTAAAAAAACTCTGGGGCTATTTGTCCTGTAAAGCCAGTGTTGCCAGAAAGTTTGCCAACTTTCAAAAAAATGCATTTTTCGAAATAATGCATTTTCTCATATAACTTTTTATACGACCAACTTAATTGAAATATTGACCCTTTGCGTACAAGATTTGACACACAACTGCTTCCGGAAGCAACACTTAGAGGCTGCAGAAGAGTCGTGTTCTGCAAAAACCGGTATTGCTAGAAAACCCGACTTTTTAAATCTATAGATATTTCCAATAAGCGCATTTACTACAGGCTCTTGGGAGGAGTTCGTGTACATGACTCTTTTACATGAGCATTTTCATGTTATATAAATTATGCAAAGACCTTTTTGAGTAAGAAAATCAGATCAAGTGCAATCAAAATGGCGTCCAAAATGGCCGCCAAATAGGGATTTTCCATTAAAACACACTATAGCAACATACAAATGATCTAATGATGAAAAAATATTGATACAATATGTTTCTAATCAACGGAAATACATATATGCCCATTTTGTTTCATTCGAATTTTTAAAATTCAAAATGGCGTCCAAAATGGCCATTGAATAGCCTATTTCCATTGAAATACACTAGAGCAACATGAAGTTGATATAATAATAAAGTATTCTCAGTGGAATTAATTTTTATAACCAAAGGAAATAAATATGCACACAATTTGTTTCATTGGTATCTCTCAAATTCCAGTGTTGCCAGAAAGTTTCCCAATTTTTTTAACTGCATTTTTCAAAATAATGCATTTTCTACATATTTACTCATATAACTTTTTACACTACCAACTTAATTGGAATACCCTTTGCATACAAGATTTGACACACAACTGCATCCGGAAGCAACACTTAAAGGCTGCAGAAGAGTCGTATTCTGCAAAAACCGGTATTGCCAGAAAAGCTGACTTTTTAAATCTATATTTCCAATAAGTGCATTTTACATAATTAAATTTATTTTAATTATAATTATAATTATTTTAACTGTTACCGTTATTTTATCTAGCTTTATCTGTACATATGCTAGCACGATCTCATACAAGTTTTGAAACTTGGGCTTGGTGTTCCCAGATAGTATGAAAAACTGCTGTCACCCAAAGACCCCTTAATTTTCCTTTCAATTTGTCACCCAAATACCCTTATATATCCATTTGAACAGCTAGCAACCAGTCACCTATCACTGATTTTGTTACTTCTTTTGAAATAACAAAGCCATCAAAACCATTTGAAGCAGAACTAGTTTTTGTTCACGCCAGTGAACATTAAAACCATTTGAACCCACATCTCATATGCACAGTTTATCCCTTGCATACCATGTGTCTTGAATAGCTATTGTAATACACCAACCATGTGGTTATGAGTCTAGGAAATAATATCTAATCTCTCATACACTCGTTTGTATGCCTTTATCTAATCCTGCTCCCCATGACAAGGGCAATTTAGCACATTTAATCTTCAGAGAGACTGCTGAGTGTAGGGCATTTTTAGCCTTTCCCTAGTTAACTTTATAGCTATAATAGCCTAGTTAACTTTTTCAACATAGCTGTAGCCTATTAAACTTTTGTAACGTAACTGTAGCCGAGTCCACTTTCCTAACATATTAGTACTAGTAGTACTTACAATCGTTTTGCAAGGATGGATTATGCATTACTAATAAAGCCATGACCATGCATGTTACCAAGAAACTGGTTGATGAAGACACATTTATCATGTGACTAATCAATGTCATAAGAAGTATACCATGAAATCCATTCTAGAAATAATATCAAAACGGAATCCTAATACTCAAGACCACAAAGCATCTCAGTAGAACAACATAGGTGTTACAAAACCCAGTTATCCGACATCCGCCTAGAACAGTTTAATTGTCTGTAGACATTGCTGGAATGGATTTTAGGCTATTATTTCTGATAACATTGATTAGTCACATGATAAAATAAATTTGTCTCAATCAACTAGCATTGGCCTCTTGGTAACATGGTCATTATGTATTTCACCGACTCTCGCATTCTTTTACCATTGCTGGTACTTGTAACATTGCTGGTGCTTAGTGTTATCACCAGTTACCCAAAAAACCCTGTATTTGGACATAGACCCTATAAACTCATATCTAGGGTCTATGGTGTGGACAGCGCAGCTCCGAAAAACACATGCATTTTACGAAAGTAGAGTTCTGAAAGACTCCTGATTTTTATAATTTCAGCTGTAAAGACCCTAAATTGGTCATTCCTTACATTATCTAGGTTATTCCAGACGATTTTCAACCAGAAAGTTAAGAAAGACCCTTCATTCTAATCGTTTGCAGGTCCGAAAGGCCCCCTTTTACCGGTTCGCCGCCAGCTCCCAAAGACCCGCCATCTCCAAATTCCAGTGGAGCATACCGACCCCGGTAGGGGGGCACTTTATCTCATCAAGCGAAACATCGTGGGAAGTGGGATTGCTTGATTAGCCAGAATCCATCCTTGCAAACAGATTTTAGGTACTAGCACTCAGAAGTTAGGAAAATTGACTCTGCTACATACCAGCTACGTTACGAAAGTTGAATAGGCTACAGCTATGTTGAGAAAAGTTAACTGGGCTATAGCTATATTAAGATAGTTAACTATAGGCTACAGCTATAATAGGAACGTTGACTAGACTACAACTACTAAAGTTCACTATGCTACAGCTTTGTACTCTCCAAATAAGTAATCATGGCATCACACTGCTTATTCCATTTGGCTCACGAATCGGAAATATGAATTCTATTTATATTTAATTATTACTAGGACAGTTAACTGGAAATATCCTAATTTGGCGGCCATTTTTGATTCCATCTTGAATTGCAGAGATTCAAATGAAACAAATTGTGTGCATATTTATTTCTTTCAGTTATAAAAATTAACTCCATTGAAAATACTTTATTATTATATCAATTTCATGTTGCTCTAGTGTATTTCAATGAAAATATGCTATTCTGGCGGCCATTTTGGATGCCATTTTGAATTTTAAAAATCCGAATGAAACAAAATGGGCACATATTTATTTCCGTTGATTAGAAACATCAATTGCATCGATATTTTTTCATCATTAGATCATTTGCATGTTGCTATAGTGTGTTTTAATGGAAACCCCTATTTGGCGGCCATTTTGGACGCCATCTTTAATTGCACTTGATCTGATCTTCTTACCCAAACTTTTTTTGAAGGTCTTTGCATATATAACATGAAAATGCAAGGTAAATTTCTGAAAGAGTCATGTACACAAACTCCCCCCGAGAGCCTGTAGTATGCGCTTATTGGAAATATAGATTTAAAAAGTCAGATTTTCTGGCAATACCGGTTTTTGCAGAACACGACTCTTCTGTAGCCTTTCAGTGTTGCTTCTGGAAGTAGTTGTGTGTCAAATCTTGTACGCAAAGGGTCAATATTTCAATTAAGTTGGCCGTATAAAAAGTTATATGAGTAAATATGTAGAAAATGCATTATTTCTAAAATGCATTTTTGAAAATTGGCAAACTTTCTGGCAACACTGGCTTTACAGGACAAATAGCCCCAGAGTTTTTTCACCAGATTTGGAAGGGGCAATGTCTGCTCAAGTACCACCAAAGAGAAAATAATTCTGAGTGCTCAAGCAAAATTAGATTTTTGACTTCAAAGATAGGGTAAAAATGTAATTTTTTCAAAAGTGCTAAATTGTCAATGTTGCCCATCCCTAAAATGGCACATGGGGAAATATTATTGAAATATTTTTTGCACCTGGGAAAAGTGCAAAGATGGTACTTTATGGTAATAAGGTTGCTTTTTTGATGTGACCTCAAATTTTAAGTCAAGAGCAATTCAGAAAAGTGTATATTTTCTCTTATTTTCACCCCAAAATAAGCAAAAACCACTAAAATCATAAAATCTGCCGTTGCTATGGCAACAAGCTCCGGAGGAATTTTTAATGTTTACTTTTTGTAACCTACTACCAAAGTCCTTTCGCCTCATGCAATAAAAAAATTTTGACCGTGAGCAGACACATGTGGTTTTTACCTGGAATCCCAATTAAGTAGCAACATCTTTGGATAATGGAGCATTTCCAGCAGCCGGCACGGTAATTAACAGCGTTCGAAATTTTGGTTGTCCGGTTGCCCGGGACAACTAAAAAAGTCGCCGGACAACCAAAAATACTGATTCGGTTGTCCGCCGGACAACCATAAATCTAGCCAAAAGTCATGTTTGTAGGCCTAAGGTACAACCAAAAACTTAGACGGACAACCAGAAATTGTAATCTGGTTGTCCGTGGGACAACCATTTATTTTTCCTAAATTCGAACACTGGTAATTAAATTTCCTCTAGAAACGCATTCCTACCACATAAAATACCCAAATCCAGATGCTCCAAATTTGATCACATCTTCATTATCACCAAAATCTCATCAGACCTTGAGATACATCCCCTTCATCTATATAAATAAAAGTTGCTCTTCATCATCCACACAGTCACTGTCTGTTGTTAAAGATGAGTTTATTTACATCACACAGTCTCTATCTGTAGATCTATGTGTTATTTACATGAATGTTCATGGAGCACCCTGTACTCATAAAAGCACATAACTTGTCTACTAATATTCCACTTGAAGATAACTGTGAACAAATAACAGGTGACTAGGACCAGAAAGGGTGGGTACAGTAGTATAATGGTACGTCGTAAGAACGGCAATGCTGCAGGAAAAAACAGACAAAAAGAGTGGTATGAAGTCAACACTTTGTGATTCTAAAGTATAAAGGCATGTATCTTTATGAATATATTCAATATAAGCAGGCTCGAGAACTATACATACATACATACATACAATATTTCTATTGGGTTTTAAGATGCCTTTTAAAGATCTGCAGTGACGGGGCCTCTCTGATGGAAGTGGGCAGTGAATTCCAGTGACGAGGACCGTACACTGAGAACCCACGGTCACCTGCAGATCTTTTGGTCTTGGGAATAGCAAGTCTGGTAACGCCCTTGGATGAGCGAAGATTACGTTTGCTGGAATGGGTGTTATACATAGATATTAGCTCGGACAAGTAGGTAGGGGCACTGTTATTAATACACTGATACATGAGAACAAGGATTTTGAAAGTAACTCGCTGCTTGACTGGGAGCCAGTGGAGACGGGTGAGGTAAGGTGATATATGATCGCACCTACGAATACCGAAAATCAAGCGAGCAGCTTTGTTTTGAATGCGTTGAATTTTCGCGAGTTGGGCTTCGGTGATACCAGCAAGCAGCGAGTTACCATAATCAAGGCGGGGAGCTCACGAGGGCTCGAACAACATGATGACAGTTTTCTTCATTGAGGTACCGCCTTATACGAGAAATATTTCGAGTTGAAAATTAAGAGTACGGCATAACCCATTTACATGATCTGACATAGACATAGTACTGTCACAAATAATACCAAGATTACGAACCTTATTAATAGATTTAACGGTAGTTGTACTTACTTTAAGACTAAGAGCATTAATAGATTTAAGGTTATGAGGTGAGCCTACAACAAAGAACTCTGTTTTCTCCATGTTTAACTTCAACTTAGCATGAGTCATCCAGCACTGAATATCAAGGATGCAGTTCTGAAGCCGATTTATAGCATCGGTTTGATCCATGGGTTGTTTAGGGTTAAAAGCGGTGTATAACTGAGTATCGCCAGCGTAAATATGGTAAGAAAGTTTGTGCTTACGAATGACCATGCCAAGAGGTAAAGTATAAATTGTAAAAGACAACGGTCCCATGACAGATCCTTGAGCCAACCCACAGCCAAGGGAGACAGCAGCAGAAAAAGTGTCGCCGATGTTGACACGACTGTGTCTGTTAGACATGTATGATTGAAACCAATCTAGGGGTGGTCCAGAGACACCCATAGTACTGTAAGTCTGTGAATGAGGGTGGCATGATCGATGGTGTCAAAAGCTGCGGTGAGGTCTAACATGACCAGCAGCACAACGTTACCCTCATCCAGCTCGTGCATAAAATCATTTTTAACTTTGAGCAAAGCAGTTTCTGTGCTGTGCCCTTGCCTGTAGGCTGACTGAAGGGGCTCACTGAGTCTGTTTGATGATAAATAATCTTTATATCTAGCTGCAACAATGTTCTCAATTACTTTGGATATGAATTGGATGTTAGAAATAGGCCTGTAATTTTTCAACACATTAGGATCAAGAGACGGTTTTTAAGAATGGGGGTGACAATAGCATTCTTGAGGGAAGTTGGAAAATTACCGTGCACATAGAGACATTTACAATTTTGGTGATAATGGGCACAACAAGAGACAGGTTCTGTTTCAAGAGCCATGTGGGAAGCGGATCAATAGAACAGGTCTTGTTAGGAAGTTTGACCAAGACCTTTTCAACTTCCTCCAGAGACGTGGTTCGAAAACATTCAACCTGTGCCCTGCTTGCTCATCACCTTCAATCTCGTAATCAATGTCATAATTGGGCATAACAACAGCATCTAAGTCCCTACGGATCTTGTCCGTTTTACTCTTGAAAAAGTTGGAAAACTGTTCACTCATGATATCTGAAGAGCTATAGACAGGTAATTGTTTGTTGGAGTTGTTGAGCAAGGTATTAATTGTACGAAACAGATCTTTGTCATCCCCACTGGCTATTTTGGTTTTAAAAACTCAGTTTTAGCACTTGTGATCATGTCGTTCTATAGCAATAGAAATAGTGATATACATTTTCGAGCTTATGGTTGAAAATTTAGGTAATATGCACCACGCTCAGCATTCACAATCTCCATACTATTTTGTATATATCATTATTAAAATTTCCTTTCCCATTTTGAAGTACCAAGCTAATTCAAATCAGAATAAATTCTAAAATATCCACTATACTTTGTTCAACCTATGTTTGTCCCTGGGTGAATGACCCAAGTTGAGATATGTACATCCTTACATTATACATAATTTGACTAACATTCTATATTATTATGTTTTGATGAATCCAAGTGTGTGAAAATATTGGATCCAACACATAATAATGATAAAATTGGATGCTTTTTGCCCAATATTTATTGGTCTCGCAATGAGTTTTAAAATATTGGACTCGATTACATCATGTCCAATATTTTGAAACTCACAGCTCGACAAATAAATATGGGCTCAATCGATCCAATTTTATATCGCTTTTATATATATACCATTCTTCTAATTTGCTGGGAACAAAACAAAGGTCAATCTTTTTATCATGTAATTATACAAAAAATATTGACCTCAATTTTGTATTTAATTTACATTTTTATTTTACGTTATTATTGATGTCAAGGCTAAATTATGTATCCTGTCTATGGGCGAGTCATGCCAATTAGAAGAATGGTCTATAACATGAAAACCTTTAAACAGCGAAAACTGCAACAACTTGGTATGGCATGCAAAACCACACAAAATGGCCACTTACCACTATAACCTAGAAAAGTAATATAGATGTAGTAACCTATAGCTAGTAACCACAGCGTGTTACCAAAGATACAAGCTGGGTAGGAATCTTCATAATCTATCAATGCTGTACAAAGAAAACAAAATAATACACATCAATATGAAGAAAAGCCTTACAATACATGGACCCTGGGTTTCCCTACCAGCAGTTAGTTTGACCTAAATTCTTCCCATAATACAATGTCTTTTGTCTAACAAAGGAGATAGATTACCTCCAAGATGCATGCATATTGCATGGGTTGAACTGTATTTATTGTTATGCAATACGCCTATTACCTTGTGGGAAGAAATTTTGGTCAAACAGATTTCCAGTAGGGAAACACAGGATCCACATATTGAGCAAGATTGGCCAATCTTTTTGGACTAGAGAGGCACATTGCTAAGTGCAGACAGTTTGATGGGCCACATGCACTATTACTAGCTTTCATATATTCATAATGTTATTTTTTGCGGGTCGCATTAAATATAGTCGAGGGTCACAATGAAAATCGTTGATGGCCCCATGTGGCCCTCAAAATAGGCCACTTCTGCAACAGAGCATTGCAGCACTGCCAGTGCTGTGTGATTGAGTAGAAGAAAAACAGTGCTTGATCGAACATGGCCCCAGCTATATTGGGGTCTTCAGTTTTGGTATTTCAATTTCAAAAGGTAGCATTTGGCCCCCACTGCTCATTGGTATAGCTATCGACTTCATACTGAAAACTGCTAAGGATGAGTTGAACAGAATACCCATTTGCCAAGCACCTAGTACAAGTCATGGGTCAGGATGATATTCTGACAGATTTCTTTCAAATTTCTTTTTTCCTATGGTCAATTTTTTGACAAGTGACAATCACAACAATAACACAATTGCGTATTCTTAGCAGCCCTACCGTATACCTATAATTACTGCCTATATCTTGTAATTATTGGTAATACCTAGCTCTCCTCAATAATGAACACTCTATAGGAGTTTATTTGCTTAAAAATGAGTCTTGGTTAGCTTGCGACACCATCACAACGTCTTCATTCAGCGTAATGTTTACAATCCTCCCATCACATGACCATTGGTGTCAGCAGACCATCGTAAGCACTCTGCTAAATGAAGATGCTGTGATAGTGTTGCAAGCTACGCTGCTGCTAACCAAGACTCTGACAAAAGTAACTTTTAAGCAAATGTCAAAATGGCAGAGTCCAATGTCAGTTTACAGACTGCTATATGAGTTTAGTTTAAGGGATCTGGAATAAGCGTTTTGAGCATTTCGACAGTATTTTTTGTGGGACATGAGAGCACATCCATTAAGACATATCGAATTGCATTCTGAATACGAAGAATGTCTTTCTGATATCAAATAATTTTTTGAAATTCACGATATAATACAAATTTTATGACTAATTATTAAAATTTGATATTTTTCACATTTTGATATATAACAGTTCTCTAAGTAAATTTTATAAATCTAATGATATATTCTTAAAGTGCAAGTAGCTGGGAGGAAAAGCAGACGATCAATTCAAAATTTTGACCTTTCATATTGAAGATATGGATTTTTTTCCCCAAAAGACCTAATTTTTTGGGGTGTTTTGGGAAAAATCCATATCTTCAATACTGAAAAGTCAAAATTTTCAATTGATCGTCGGCTTTTCATCCCACCTAAATACACTTTAAGTATAAATCATCAGATTTATAAAGTTTACTTCGAGTACTGTTAAATATCAAAAATATCAATTTTAATCATTTGCCATAAAAGGTGTATTACATTGCGAATTTCAAAAAATTATTTGAATCAGAAGGACATTGTTCATATTCAGAATGCTATTTGATATGTCTGATGTGCTTTAAAATGTCCCACAATAAATACTGTCCAAACGTTCATACCCCATCCCTTAACATCAAGCAATACTTACGAATATAAAGTAATAACTGCACAACATGTAGTACAATAAGCAATGGGAAGAATGCATTGAGATGGACATCAAACGCAAACGCCCACTCTACTTGCTGACTTTGTTTGCTAGATTCCTGCATGTACTTATTGGAAATCAACCTGAAACAAATTCATATCATAAATATTTACAACAAAATTTTAGTCTGCTAAGAAACTGACAACATTCTTGGTAATAGAGATACAATACTCTTCAGCAAGATACTTTTGCACAAATCAAATCTACTTGACTCTTAACTAATTTGATACTTATGAAGCAGTGATTGAAATGGGCCAACATTTTCAAGGCCTATTCAGGTTTTTGAATTTATAGGCCCCACATTCGTTTTCATGGTCCCAAACTTTGTAACATTTTATAAGGATTTTAGACTTTCAAATCAACAACAGGTAATTCCATTAATTGATGATGATGAAGTCAGCGTTGTCTACATGGCCTTACTGTTTTTGGTGACAAAATAGCTTATCACCAGGGCTGCAGGGATTTTCACAAAATTTTGAACTGAGCGCCCACCTTATTTTGAACATTCCCGGTGAGTACTTCCTTTCCTTACAGACCTGTAGTAATTGGCAATATTTCAAATATGTATTCCTCAAGAAATATTTTCACACAGCAATGTCATGCTGTACAGTTATTTCATATGTGCTACAGACCAACAGAATAAATTTCCCATGTTCCAATAATTTGAATTCATTCATCCACTGAATGACCAGAAAGTAGAAGGTGTGATTTAGAATTCTGTCTCAGAAAACTACACAACGGGGGTGACGATGGTATGAAATCTTTAGCAAAACTAATTTGCTTTACCTCTCAAGAATTTTGTAAGATTGTTCAACGATATCAGAATTAACCCACCTGCATCTGAGAGCAATTGTAGGCATAGTTCAGTGTCAAATAACAAGTTTCTTGTTAATTATCTCTCAAAGGAAAAGCTCTCAGAATGAGCTATTCCATTTGAAATCCATACACCCCCTGTGGAAGACACGACTTTAATCTCCCAAAAAGGAGTGTGAATTTCAAATAGAGTCACTCATTTGTGACCGTACAGCTCGAATGAGCCGTAAATTCCCTAAATTGTATTTTGAGTTACAGTGTAAAATGTCTATGAAGGTCGTATTCATCAGTAACTTAAGCTGGCGCGACATCTTTCTCATTTTTATAGTCCAACACCAATCAATAATCCTATTGTTGAAGTGGATAATAAGCTTCTACCTTAAATGGCTATAGAATTTTTAATAGCGCTGGTCTTTGTTTGTTTTGGCTAAATCCTGTTCAAGTGGTGGGTTACCATAACCCCGCTTCTGGATATCATTTGAAGTCAAATGATATACCATTTTAAAGCTTATGTTGTATATTTTCTAAACACAAAATAAAACAAAATTGACCGGGGAGGAATTTACGGCTCATTCACCGTGTCGGCAAGGGTAGCGCTAGGTCCAAAAGCTCGGGGGTCCCTTGGGACCCCCGAGCTAACAGAAAATGCCAGACAAGACAACAATTGTCTAGCCAATTCAATCTATTTGTGTGATACCATACTATTTTTTTTTTGGGAGCAGGGGTTTATTAAATATTATTGTATTTTTTTGTTTGTTCTTTCTTTCTTTTTTCTTTCTTTTTTTTCTTTTCTTTTTCTTTCTTTTTTTCTTTTCTTTCTTTTTTCTTTCTTTTTTTCTTTCTTTTCTTTTTTTCTTTCTTTTCTTTTTCTTTTCTTTTTTTTTTTTCTTTTTTTCTTTTTTCTTTCTTTCTATTTTTTCTTTCTTGTTCATTCTTTTCTTTCTTCCTTTTTTTTTTTCTTTCTTTTCTTTTTTTTTTTTCTTTTCTTTTTTTATTTCTTTCTATTTAGTATTTTTTCCTATTATTTCCCGTCCGCTACTGTCTGCCCTATTTTACTTTTTATTCTGCCCTCTTTTGTCGGTATTTGCCAGTAAACAATGGCAGCCATTAGCTACTTAGCAGTTCCGCCATTATGCACTATGTGGGGAGAGCCTCGAACTGGCAGCATACATGAATGGGAATTGAACTAGTCATAACGTTCTGTGTAAGGTTACATAATTCTTCCTTTCATGTATGCTGCCAGTTCGAGGCTCTCCCCACATAGTGCATAATGGCGAACTGCAAGTAGCTAATAGCCAGAGATCTCGCCGTATTTTCGCGATATCACTGCTGTTTTGCACAAACCGTTCAAACCCAAGGGAACGTCCATTATATATTTGCCTTATATGGAAGTCACCACTTGACTTCGATTATTCCGTGGTATCAAAAGCCACAAGTACTTGAGTACCATCACCCACGGTCAGCTGACATTATTTTAGCAGATTTAAAAATAAATAAAAATACATTTATTATAAATGAATAAACAAATAATATATTATACGTAGCTGTGCAAATAAACGAAAAGGCCTATAAAAAGAAAAAGATAAAGAAAAAATCTGAAATGAATTCAGTGTAGGCCTACTTTTTAATTGATTTTTACAAATTCAAAAATAAGATAGTGATATTAAATAATAAATAGTAATAATAATATTAGGTCTAGTAATAATAATAATAATAATAATAATAATAATTAAATAATGATTAATATTTATAATTATATTTATAATAAAAATTTAATAATATAATAGTAATAGATAAAAATAACAATAATAGATAATATAAATAAATAAATAATAAATAAATAATAAATAGTAGTAATATAATATTTAACAAAAAAACATTCATCGTGTTTTTATCGTGTTATTTTTAATAATATTATCAAACTTATTTCTCCACTGAAAATTATAAAATAACTGTAAACAATTATAACTAAATATATTATAACTAAATATTAATTGAGTGACATCCAATCGATCAAAACCCATCATAAACATCCAGGCATCCATTGCCAAGACGGCGTAAGAGGATTAGGTAAATAATAACAAAGAACTAGTATTATAATAATAAAGGACGTTCCCTTGGGTTTGAACGGTTTGTTGTTTTGCTGTCAAAATTTTCACTCACAAAGCAGTATTACTGTGCATAATATTAATTATTGAAGTAAATTAGGCCATAATTTTGTATTTCAGGTGTTCAGTTGCTTGAAAATGATGTGCATAATGCAAGTTGAGGAAACTTTTGAGCCTAGTTTTATGAAACCTGGATATAGAAAACAACATGTAGGAATTTTTGTTGCGTACGACGGGACGCAATAACTCACTGCTTTTGCAATATTCATGCGTGAGATTCGGGTTTTGGTGGGTCCGGGACGCAAAAACGCAGCCTAGCGCGACCCTTGCGTGTCGGGTCACATTTAGATAACCCCTTTTGAAATTCACTCCCTGAGTCCCTGTGTAGGAGATTAAGGTTATGTCTTCTACAGAGGGTGTACGGATTTCAACGGGAATAACCCAATGCACAATGAAACAGGGGGAGGGACAAATCTTACCATAACGATGTTGCCATGATCAAGCCCACTCCAATGCAATCCACAAATACAACCCATAAGAGGAATTTCAGGAAACCAATGAAACCTAACCTCAGCACAATAGCAAAGCCAACTGATGAGGCTGCAAAAAAACAGGACCAAACAAACACAAATTGGTTAAAAATAGCAGCAAACTAATATTACAGAGGCATTCAATGTGCATGATCATAATACAGATGTACATACTTCAATTATTCAGTGTGAACACAACACGCCCTCGTCAGGAGGACTCATTCAAACTTCTATCAACCTTTGATGTACGTCCTATCTTTTAATCGGACCATGATATATGTGACGTGTCATGTCAAAAAGAGACACTTTTGGGCAGGAATGTAAATGGAGAAATATCCAAAAATCTGCCGGTGGGTGATTTTTTCACAATTTGAGTTTGTTGCGAATTTGTGATGTTATTAATGTTAAAAATATTTTCTGGTAGTTTCAGACCGGAATATAACTGGCATCTTGTAGTTGTTGAGACATTTTCAAATTAATTCCTATTATCAACATTGTCAATACTATTTTTAAAGGCCGATATCTCAATTTCCAATTTTATAATACCATAACTTCCGAACTCAATATCTTCGCTTAGGTATGTCCGATTTCATTGGGGGAAACGGCGTTGTGGAGCAAAATATCTCTATATTTAAGATATGGTGAAAACTCAAAATTCATAACCTGCCCAAAAGTGTCTCCTTTTGACATGACACGTCACATATATGAAACAAATTCAAGCCATTGGTCACTGTTCAGCACTGGAGTGCGCTTTTTAATTTCTATGGCCTGTTATGTTATCAAATTACAATCTACATTCTACAACATTATAAATCTGATATTCCAGAAGTTGTAGATTTAAGGGGGTACTACACCCCTGCCCAATTTTGAGCCTATTTTTGCATTTTTCTCAAAAATTATAGCGCATTGGTGACGAGTAAGATATGTATATTATAGGGGCAAGGACTACAACTACTGCACTGGAATTTTTTTTTATTTCAGCACAGACAACAGTTGTGGAGTTACAGTCAAAAATGAGGAAAACCAATATTTGATCAATAAATCAATAACTACTTGCCTTGAGTTGCTGAATTTACAGTGCAATAGTTGTAGTCTTTGCCCCTATACTATACATATGTACATATCTTACCTGTCACCAATGCGCTATAATTTTTGAGAAAAATGCAAAAATAAGCACAAAATTGGCCAAGGGTGTAGTACCCCCTAAGTTTATTCCTAAAGTATGTAGGTTTCAGTTTTGTACCTTTTAAGATTTCAATCTTGTAAAGCACTGCGTTCAACCATTAACTAGAAAGCCCTATATTATGTACATGTTATGGTCTATTTTGTTATGCACCTGAGATGTGTTTCAAATTCAAGTTACAATGTATCATAACAATTGATACACAAGGATTTGTTAAAGGAACACATCGTTCATTACTTTACAGTGCGTTAATGATTCTGTGACACAAAGACGTTTTGACATTGTGAAGCATGTCTAGCTTGTAATTTGCCATTTGACACTAAAGCAGGCAACAAACTCTCTAAACTGTAAGAATATGAATGTTTTTACACAATTTACAAGTAAGTTTTGTTCAATGTGCACTTACCACACAAACAAATACTAAGAAGAACTAAAAAAGCTGGATCATCTCTAGCCCATTGATCTTTTGTATCTGAAATTAGAAAATTCACAAAAACAAATTGAACTCAAATTTCTCGGCCATATACTGCATCTTAAAGACGACAAGCCTGTGAAAGAACATGCCCTTTATATTCCACCACATGGGAAGAGGAAACCGGGACGGCCACGCACAATGTCCAGCACCTCCTGGGAGATACTGAAGGGATGCTGCAGCCAAACAAAATTAATTCGCTTTCCCAAGATCGCAATAGTTGGAGAATGCTGATGATGATGATGAAATTGAACACATTTTAGCAAAAAATTACTCTTGTTGCTCAATTTTGTCACACAGAGAATGTTTAGCTTTTCAATGGGGCATTTAGAGATCCATCAAACCTGGACTACACTGTTATTTTGGCAAGGGTTTTATATTTTGGCAAGCTTTGCGAGTGGATGTGCACTGTGCAGGAGTGAAAATATCAACACGCAAAAATACAGTTTGTATCTAAAATTACCTTACACTCACATAAATTCCGCGAAATAAACAATCCACCATTTTTTTGCACATTTAGGTCCGTATGCACAAAAAAGTTAGACCTGGTCTAAGTGGAATTTAGTCCCAGGGGAAAGGATATTTTCCTTTTCATTAGCAATTTATTTTGTACTATTTTTGATCACTCCTGATGGAACTAAATTCTAGTGCCGTAGTTAATATCCAACTTTGTAAAAAAAAAATTGGCTTTTTTTTTAGTAGCAGTATTTCTCTGGTTTCCAACCTTGAATAACAAATCATTTTGGGCCTATAACTTGCTTTTCTGGCCAAAAATATTTTTTGAAAATTAGAAAAACAAAAAAAAACCTTTGTTTCGCTTTCCCAAGATCGCAATAGTTGGAGAATGCTGATGATGATGATGATGATGAAATTGAACACATTTTAGCAAAATATTTCTCTTGTTGCTCAATTTTGTCACACTGAGGATGTTTAGTTTTTAATGGGGCATTTAGAGATCCATAAAACTTAGACTACTGTATATATGCTGTTATTTTTACGAGTGGATGTGCAGGAGTGAAATTATCAACACCCAACAATACAGTTTTTATCTAAAATTACCTTACACTCACATAAATTCCGTGAAATAAACAACTCTCACAATTTCCAAAAATCCCAAAATTGTGAAAAAGTATGCACATGAAAATATCTGCATATATACAGTATTCCTCTCATTGCCATTTTTTTGCACATTTAGGTCTGTATGGACAAAAGAGTTAGACCGGGTCGAAATTAGTCCCAGGAGAAAGGATATTTTCCTTTTCATTATTTTGTACTACTTTTGAATCTTGCATTTAAGGGCGTACTACACCCATATACTGGTTTGATTGGTCTAAATAAATATTTTTTCATTTATAGCTAGGCGATATATGCACGGATCATGTGAAATAAACTTTTAAACAATTGTAGTAAGTCATTTTAGCCCTATATATATTTTGTTTACTGTATCCTAGTTACTCAGATGCGTGTTTCATAACAAACCATGATTTATTCTATTCAGCATGTTCAAGTAGGGTACATGAATAGAATACACTAAATCCTTTGTTATGCTCTCTATAGAAAATCTAGTGGTGCATGCAAAATATATAAACACTTACACAATGGATGTATAGTCATTAGTCAATAATATTATAATGTGTTGTTAGGAGAAGAAAAGGCTATTAGGTCACCGTATGTCAGGTTATAGGTCAATTGGTTCAGGTCAAATTTAAGCATCAATTTTGAATACACATGTGAGAGTTTGTGATATCATAATGAGGAATAATTTTGATATTCTGTCTTTAACTGGATATATATCGAGAAGTGCAAGGTGGATATACTAATATACCTTGGGATGTAAATGGTGAGTACAATTTAGAATGGCTAGTTGAGACGGATTTCACAAATAAATATAAAATAGTTACCAAAATCACAAACGTTAAGCTTACGGAAAACTACCCAATATGGTGGTATAGGTGACAAGAAATACAATTTTTTTCAACATTGCTGTAGTATGGTTGTGGTAACCTGTTACCTGTGGCTTAATTAAGTTTCAGTGAAATAATGTCGCAAGTTAAAAATACAAAATATAGCTCAACATTGAAAATAGAAGCATTTTAACCAGTTCCTTTTTGATAGTTGTGGAGCACCAAGTTCATGAAGTCATAAAAGAAATCAGGAACCACTTATTCCCATTTTACATATCAACTTTATTTCCCTAACGTGTTAGCAACACATATCCAAAATTTTAACGAACTCCGTTGATAGTAAGCTTTCCAAAATGAAGTGAATTTAAATCATCAGTGATGTACCACCTTTTGGCTTCTACTTTTAAAAGCATGTAAGCTACGTTGATACCGATGCCACCAATAAAACGAGAATATTTGCCCTTCATTTTGCATACCACTTTGTCCAATTTTTTTTTTGTAATTTCTTCACAAAATGCAAAAAAATGCAAAAAAAATCAATGGGTGTAGTACCCCTTAAATCTTTAGAATTTGCTAGCTACTCTAGGAAGGAAATAAGAGTAAAGGATCACTCCTGATGGAACTAAATTCCATTTTGACCAGGTCTAATTTAGACCCGGTCTAACTCTTTGTGCATACGAACTTTAGAATGTTCACTAATATAGTAACTAACCCCTGCAATAAATAAGCTAAATATTGTCACTGGGCGGGAAAAACCTCATAATTATGTACTTTTTGCCCTTGAACATGGATAAAGCAAACCATTCAATATAAAGTCTATACCTACAAGGCTTTATCCATGTTCAAAGGCCAAAAGTAAATATGAGGTGTTTCCTGCATTTACTTTTGGCCCTTGAACATGGATGAAGCAATCTCTTCAATATAAAGTCTACACCTACAAGGCTTTATCCATGTTCAAGGGCCAAAAGTACGTATGAGGTTTTTCCCGCTCAGTGACGATATTAGATCTTTCTTTGTAATAGAAAGACCATGCATAAAAAACTACATGGATGTGATTCTGCAAAGACAAAACAGTTGATATTTCTTCTTTACTTTTGTCGATATTCCCAAAAAAGTTACGAATATTTAGATTTAAAAAGTGCATACTTACATTTTCTGTAATGAAAATTTCTGTACCTGTTTCAAAGAAACCAAAGTAGAATACAAGATATCATCACATTCTTGATCAAGAATAAAATAAAACACAAATTTATTAAAATGTAGGAGTAAAATGCACTACAATACAAGACACCTTGCAGAATGACTGTAAAATTATATTTTAATTTACTTTCAAAAGGTGAAAAAATAACTTTACTGGCACTTTGTGGCATATGTTCTCATTTTCATTTTGGATCCTGAGCTTTCACTTCAGCCAACCAGATTTACAGATACACACATACATTCATTCCAGTCACTGGGATTTTACCTTATTATGCTAGTTCAAAATTAAAATGGCACATTTTTAAAGAGTGAAAACTAATATTTTGTGAAACATAAATACAATCTAATTTTATCTTTTTTTTTACTTTTGAATTGTTACAAAATTATCAACCAGTTGACTTCACAGCAAATTTCTTGCACCATCGCTAACCATGACTGAACACTACCTAGTACCATTTTACAATTGCTATCTGCAGTGCATAAGTCAGGGACTGTCTTTTGGAATTTGCAGGAGAGCATGAAATAGCTCTTCTAGAGCCTTCAAGAGAGCTGTTTAGAGCATTTACAATAGAAGGAAGGGAGAGAATGGTCAACTAATGAGAGCTAAACATCACTCTCCTAGATCAGAGCAGTAGAGAGTGATTGCAGTAGAGAGTGATTGCTCTTGCTCTCCTCAAAAGGCAGTCCCTGCATAGTGCTTTTTTATGCATGCTATAATTGCTAGTATGATTTAGGCATTACATGTACAGTAACCAACTTACACTTTTTGTGGTGCAAACAATAAATAAAACATCTGCCACATGGCAAACTCAAAGTCCATCTGCTGAAATTTGAAGATCCGTCGCATGAATTTCCTCCTCTTGGCTTGGGCGGTGTGTCTGTTCTCCAGCATTGGATTGGGACTGCTAGGCCTGGAATTATCAGGGCTGGTTGGTGGAGACACCTTATCTACTAATACATTGGATAACATCCTGTATTGAATTTGAAACAAAAGAATACAATGCCATGGATGTATTAGTCTTGATTCAAACCTGTATCTACCCAAAGCCAAATGTTACTGTGTGGTGCTGGGCACAAGTTATCAGTGACAGATTTTCTAGTGCTGGATGTGGGTTAAATATATAGCTAACAGTCTCCATGAATCTGATCCGCAAATAGATTCATCAGGATTGTCTGATTGAAATTATTTACAAGGTTCTAATACGAATCCAATAAAATAGGTGATGTTGACATACCTCAATGACTTTCGCGCTGTCAGCACTTTCTCAAATTGAATGACCAGCATTGACATTTTTCGTCTGTTGCTGCCAATTGGTAGCTGATGTAGATGGCGCTGTTAGTAACTGGTCATATATGTGCGGAAGGAAGTAGTTGCCACAATCGCTGTTGAGTGTATTAGCCTGCCCCCTCAACTGATTTTGCTTGATCGCATCACATATGGGAAAATCTGGCCTTTCTACATAGCACCAATTTTCTCAAAAAGTAGACCTAAAATGTAGTCATGATTTTTATGCAGAATTTTATTCCGATTAAGATGATATCAAATAGGCCTTCAGATTCGTGGCTGGTTGCGAGAATCTGACTGGATTCTCATAGGTTGCGCGAATCCACCAATTCAGTCTTGAGTTAGTGACCCTGTGCGTTCGAAGCATGCACCGCGAGTGCCTTAAACAGCGGGGCAGCCATGTACAGTCAATGCAGGCAGTGTAACAGCAGCTGTTTCACCACGCGTGTAAACATTACCATATTCCCGATGGCAGTACTTGGATGTCACCTTATGTTTATTATTTGATCTTTATTATTTGAACATCATTTTTCATTCGATGACTATGGGTACTTGCAAATATAGCAAAATTTTGTGCCAATTTTTGCATTTTTCTCAAAAATTTTAGCGCATTGGTGACAAGGAAGCAAGGTCTTAGCCAGCCATGCGTCCACCCGTCTTTAAGACGGCCTAATCTAATTTTAGACGGGTGGATTTAATGGATTTTACAGATGTGATAGCTCTAAAACAGATGATTTTAAGGTTATATGAACTTGAGACTAATTCAGAGTGACATGTAAAGGCCAAATCAGGACATATTTGACCCTAGTGACCCTTCCATGGGTATAGACAAGTTGTTTTATATTTGAGGGTCAAATTTTGGTGTCTGCTTGGACAGGTGGTTTCTGATTTCTGGCTAAGACTCTGCTGTTGAAGGAAGATATATGTATATAGGGGCAAAGACTACAACTACTGCACTGGAAATTCAGCAGCTCAAGGCAAGTAGTTATTGATTTATTGATCAAATATTGGTTTTCCTCATTTTTGACTGTAACTCCACAACTGTTGTCTGTGCTGAAATAAAATTCCCACAATGCATCACGATCGCTAGATTGCAACTTCCGCTTGACCACAGCAACACACACAGTGGCCTGATATTGATCAAAACAAGTGATATTTCAGGTCATTGGAGCTCATGTTTGAGGCCCTAAAAATTCCAGAAGATGTTCAATTTTCGGTGAGTTGTTGATTTTTTCTCGTAGATTAGATCTTAAACTACACATATCAACGTAAGATCATTCAGATCACTGGCTTTTTTTTGCTGTCCATCCTTGTTTCTGAAGTTAAGCTTCAGTCACTGTTTTTGGGAAACGGTCGCGAAAAAACGTGACCATGGAAAGGCCGGTCACGGAATTCAGTGACTGGAGATTTTAACGTGGTTGACCCCAGAAATATGACACTTGGTCACGAAAAAGCGTGATAACATAAGAGAATCATGTATTTGTGTGACTTAAGGGGGTACTACACCCCTCGATACATTTTTGTCTATTTTTGCATTTTTCTCAAAAACTAATAACACAGTGGTAACAAAAATTATGTATATTATTGGGGCAAGGAATCCAATTACTAAACTGCAATTTCAGTGACCCAAGACAAGCGGTTCGTTATTTATGATAAAAAATAAGGTACCGCTAGGGTGTACCTCATTTCCTATCATATATACTGAACCGCTTGTCTTGAGTCACTGAAATTTCAGTGTAGTAATTGGATTCCTTGCCCCAATAATATACATAACTTTTGTTACCAGTGTTTATTATTTTTGAGAAAAATGCAAAATAGTTACAATTGACCACAGGGTGTAGTACCCCTTAAGGGGTACTACACCCCTGGCCAATTTTGTGCCAATTTTTACATTTTTCTCAAAAATTATAGCGCATTGGTGACAAGTAAGATATGTATATTTAAAGGAGTATTTCGTGATCCTAGCATCCTCTTTTTATGACATTTTTCAGTACATATCCACGAAAAAAGCATATTCCCAAAATTTCAGTTGATTCCGATTTTATGCGTTATGCGAGTTATGCATGATTATGTGTATTACACTGCTCCATAGACAATACGTTGTAATTTCGTTCTGGTGCACCAGAACGAAATTCAAATTTCATGATATCTTTGCTAAACGAATTAATCTGCAAGAAATATTTTGTACATAAACATTATGTAGCCAGAGTATTCCAGTGATATAAAAATCTCAACTTTTTTGAGAAAAGTGGGGGATGAGGCTGTGGATCACGAAATGCCCTTTTAATATACTAGCACCCTCTATCTTCTATCCACAATCCACACAATAACTATTGTGTCGTCGTGGATAGTATAGATTTCTCGATCCAGTTTTGCCCGGTTTTTTAAGTTTGCCTTGCGAACTAAAAGGCCTAAAACGCGACCCTATTTAGCACGTAAAGAAGGGTCATAATTTCGTGCAGAATAAATTTGCTGGAATCATTTGATTCTCGCAAATCAACTTCTAGTACAACAAGTCATACCTAGAATATTTTCTCAATTTGAATTTTATCCTTTCTAGGTAATGACTATATCTGGTTCCATACAGCAATACGCAGTATTGCTGTCTGGTAAGCAGGTACGAATTGAGACGTTGTGAATTGAGACGTCGGAGCCGGTCAAACACAGAGGACTAGCCTACATCCCGTATCCTACTATCACTCAAACAAGCAAATCTCTTCACGAATTCACTCACCTTGCGATCCTACATCATCAGTTGAAACAAACATCTAAGTTTCCAAAAACAACTTTGTCATTCCTCAAAACTACAAGTAACTTCATTAATAAAAAATTGAAATCATACTATTACCCGTAATTGAAAATTTTGTTCGATTTATGTGAACCAAAAGAACGCATGAGTCGAGTTCAGTTTACCAAAATGGTAGCTCCTGCCTCCTGGTCACCTCAGATATGACGTCAGTATCACGCTGCTTATTAAACGGTGGATCGGATTGGTTGAAATCAACGCCACGTTTTTGACCTTACAGGGGTCAGAGATATGCATATTCATGTATGAAAACAGCGGTTGCGGATATAGTATCATCACCGGAACTGAGATTTGCGACATTTTCGATGTTTGTACCGGGGAATTTCAGACACGGAGACTCCGCGGAGATTTCGACAAATTCGTCCAAAGGTAACCAAAGGGTTGGGGATCGCATTTTTAACTATCACTAAATGCTTCGGAATTGAGGTCGGCTAAAAAGTAGACAGTTTCTGGGACTGTAATTGGTGTAGATGTCACATTTTGAACAGTGAGCGATAAGTGACCAATTTGATGCTCAGCACAAGTGACTATCTTTACTCAGGATAGGTAATGACTGCTTTTACTGTAAAATTTGCGTCAGTTCCTGATGTCATCATGATATGTGCGCCACGTTTTGAAGGCTCCGACTGCCGATTAATACATAGAGGAGAACAACTGGTAACCAGCGGACAGCGGTGCGGCACTGTGCAGTGCCGCTCTACTATTTAATTGCGTGGTGCATGGGTGACATGTATTTTCAATGTAAAATGCCTATACGGGAATACGGTGATCCACCCAACAAAAAAAAAATCACCGTATAGATCCCTGTACTAAATCAACTTCTGTGTAAACTACAATACAAACATGCAAACGTAACGTTTGCGTGAATTTGCATATTTGTGAATCAACTTGAATTCACGCAATTCGCAAATCTGTTTGTAAACGAGAATATTTGCGAGAATCGATTCTCTGATTCACGACGAAATTCTGACCCTGGTAAAGATGGAAAGCTTTACTGTGGTAAAAAGTGGTATGTACCCTCAATGATAAACTACCGGTATAAACAACTTTCCATCACTGCATCAGCAGTGGATAGCCCTAGAACTCTGGCCATAGTATCCGTTTTTACTTCTACTAGGGCCAGAGGCACTTACATTGAAAAATTTGTTGGAGATGCTTGAACGATCCAGTACAAAAAATGACAGCATTTCAATGCTTGATCGACGTCACTTATTAACATGATAAAACCCACTTGTGAACACACAATCGCCGGTCATTTCTAAAGATGCATTTATACTCAATCGCTTTTGGAGAAACCTGAATCGCACGCATGGTCAGTGTAATAAATCGCCGTCGTATTTGCCTGCTGAGCATGCGCATGATTCGCTGTTTTTCAAAAGCGACACGTAGGCCTATATTGGTACCCTCTGTCGGTCAACATTCTCTAAAATTGCACACATAACTTGTGTAGTTAGCGACAATGATTCAGACTTCAGTCTGGGTATAAACACAGCTTTACACAATGACTCAAAAGACCGTGTTCATGTACCGTTACTCAGCCAAACATGGCAGAGTAGGTCCCGGATCTTCTGTACATGTTCCTATCTCCTCAACGTTATACCTTTCCAACAAGGAAAGAGATACGAAAGGCGAACGTCTAGCAGTGGAGTAGAGTGGGAGTGTCATGCTTCCGAATTCTGCTACGCTAAATTTTTCGTACCTGTTTTCGCTAAAATAAAGATAGTTTGACAGTCAAATTTACCTTGCAAAACCACACTTACTTGAAAATATCTCGATGAAACTCGAATTCAACAAATCTTTTCCAATACCTTATAATTTGTTGCAAAAACTGGCAGATTAATCGACGTAAACAGTCATTTCTATCGTCGTGTCCTTTAGCCTCGACTAACTCAATTAATATATGTAATATTGTATATAAACAATGTAAATTAAATTAGAAAAGTCTATCTACAGCTGTATTTTTTACCAATATTAAATAAAATTTATTTTTATTCAAAACGTTCATATATTTAAAAAAATAAGCAAAAAATGTCAAGTAGTAAACTTTGCCAAGCGAACGAGCTCAAATATTTTCCCATAGTTCCTCATTCAAAATGTCAGCGCCCATGGTTGCAAAAGCTTACATTGCCACGTCTGTGTAGTGCATGTAAGGCTAAGCGAGTATTTTGGTAAGCTTTCTCTTATATTGCATTAATTTTTATTTCACTTTCCTCTGTCCTGATTTCATATCGTCCTCTGGCGCAACTGCCAAGAAATGTGATGTGAACAAATACTGAATGAACATGAAAAAATTTAATCATCCAAATTTTTTTTTTTTACTTGTGTACTCTGTATCTGTATCTGTGTGGATACTGCACAACGCTCCGTGCGGAACAATACGAGCAGGAATTGGTGTGCGCCCGTAGGTGATTAGTCTTGCTTGAGGAATTCTTGCACAGCTGTTTTGAAGCTGGTTGAGTCTTGAATTAGGTATGCTAGGTGAATTCAAATTTGCCATCAAACTGCATCATTTCATATATCAAATTAAAGCCCTTGAGTAAACAAAGCCAAAACTGAAAACCATTTTTTCATAGCACTTTCAGTAGCAAAGTTACATCTTGTCAAAGATTGACTTTCATCAAAAAGTTTCAGCTAGCAAAATTCCCCAAAACGGCATTTCGGGGGTGTTTCTAGATCTTAAGTCTCATTATGATAGCAGCTTTTTTTTAATGGAACTGCTATCCAAATCCCTCTAAAATTCCATGTGCGGGTGACTTATAACCATAAAAAATCACATATTTGGGTCAAGTGAAGTATAGAAAACATATTTATGTAGGTTTCTTTCTTCGGGCACTTGTTTTAAATTTCTATGTAAAAATGCATTGACATTGTCGGCGAATTTGGCTGACTAGCAAATGTGTTAACTAAGGTTTGCCTGGGTTACCTACTTGAATGTTGATGATTGATTGTGGTAGTTGGTTCCAGTCTATTACAGTTTTGGGGAAGTATGAATATTTCAGAGTGAGTATGCCGAGATTGACGCAGGCTTGGTTTAAGTAGGTGTTCAACCGGCAGGGCCAGGATGCCCTGTCTGGCTTTGTGGAGAACACATAATCTGTTGGCAGTTCTTCTATTTTGTAGAGTGTCCCAGTTTAAGTTCTTGATGACTTTGGTAATGCTGGTTGTTCTGTCATGTGTTTGTTGTGAACCGGGCAGCCCGTTTTTGGATCATTTCGATTTTATTAATGAGATCTTTCTGATGGGGGTCCCATACCGAGCTTGAGTACTCGATAAGAGGTCTCACAAGAGACATGTCATGTTATATCCAGGCTGGACACATCACACTACCGTGTGATGTGTCCAGTTCGTCGCCGAACTCGCATATAACATGGAGAGCTTAGCATAACGGCCTGCCTATTTACGCTTCCTGAAAACACTCTTGCACATAACATACACAACCACAAATTCACTAACTTCAACTTGCACTACCGACACCATGAAAAATATTTTAATTATTACCGATCCTTCAGAATACTTGCAAATATTGGCAGTTTCATAAAATCCTGCTGCTGAAAATCGTAAATTCCACAATCTTCTGTCAGATCCAGGTCAGTAATCACAGGCAGAGAAAATAAAGGTAGAGAAGCGACAGTCCGTACAATTAACGTGCAGACGGCCTATACCGATGTGAGGACAGAAAATGTGACTCTCCTGCTAGTCTCGGGCGCGGGCCAGACTGTATGCGGTATGAACAAAAACATAATTAACTGGTTGTGTAGGAGACTAGCAGGAGAGTCACATTTTTTGTCCTTTGCTGTCCTCCGGAGTGTCGCGGTCCTGTCACAGGTGGGCGAATCTACCAGCGTGACAAGACCAGAGATAATAAAAAAGGATGAGAGGCCACGCCGTACAAATAGCTAGCCTGATTGGCAAGCGTCGTCGCTGGCCAGATCTTCTACGGTCGTGTATGATGAGTAGAGACCATAGAGCCCTATATAGGGCTCTGTGGAAGAAACGGTTCCTAATTTTGAAGCCATGGATAATATATTCATTTATACGAGAACCATATTTTTGTACCAATCACAGAACAGAATTTCACTTAACTCACAGCTGTCAATCATTCTTGTGAAACGTAAGCTCCGCCTAGTATCAAGGTCTTCTTCTGCGCATTGGTTGTGCGCATTAACTAGCCTCCAGCACAAATCCTGTGCACACGATTAGGTTGGATGGGCGGTTTACGCCTGGTTTACACAACAGGAACTGCGATGCATCCTAAACTGGATCGCTTCCGTGTATTCGCATTGCATGGTGGGTAATCGCCTGCCAATTTGCGTCGCTCCACGTTCACAACAGTTTAAAATCAACACAGGTAAATCCATATAAAAATTAACATGGACACAAAATTGACATAGCTTATGTAATTCAAATAATAAAATAATAAAATGTAATATTATCATGATAGATGCACGCTTTATTAAAACTTGAAAAGATTATTAAGTCCAATAATTTGTTTGTGTTAGCTTGCACGAGTCACAAAATGGCGACCCATCACGCATTTTCTGCATGTGCCGACATTAGTAACTCATAGTGACTGTCCTCAAACTAGCGCCAGTGTGTCTCAGGCCTGATAACGACCCCAGGTAATTTAATGCAGAAAGTTTTCTTGCGAACAGCTGCAGGTGACAATTAAACAATGAACACGGCTTGTTTATGTACATGCGTGGGGAGGCTTGTACGTCAGCTGACGTGTTTTGGACATGTTCGCGTAAAAAGTGTCGTTTTTCTTCATGAAAAATACCAGCGATGACCAGTTTTTTGTGGGCTATTTGATTTACAGGTATGTCGGTTCGTCATAGGGTAGAAATGATAGCTGTACAATTTGTATAACATACAGTTTAACATAGGCCTAAACATTTATGGGCACAAATCGACCTTCCGTATTATGCACAAGTATGTGGAAGTGGCAGGCATAATGTCATGTAGGCTGTTTGTTTGATTGGTTTGGGACATGCATAAAGGTTTCTCCTTATGAAACCTAGAGATCTATTGGCAGATGAAGTTATGTTATTGATGTGAGTAGACCAGTTTAAATTATTAGAGATGTTGGGTAGTTTTTCACTTCCTCCAGTGTGTGTCCTCCAAGATCGTAATTGTATATTTTTGATTTCTGACATGCGTTATACGCATTGTAAAACACTTCTTGACATTAAAACATAACTGCCAGTCCTCCTGCCACTTCACTAAGGAGTCTATGTCGTTGATGATTTGACGGTATACGACACAGTCGTCAGCAAATAATCTGACATGGGAACTGATGTTAAGGGGCAGGTCATTTATGTACGGTACGTCAAAAAGAGGAGGGGGCCAAGCACCATGCCCTGAGGGACGCCAGATTCCACTTCTGTCCAAGTCGAGTGTTCTCCGCCGACAACGACCCTCTGTTCACGGTGCTTGAGGAAATTTGAAATCCAAATGAGAAGGTTAATGCCATAATTACTGAGTTTTAAAAGGAGTCGGTTGTGGGGGACAGTGTCGAATGCTTTTGAAAAATCCATTATTATCATGTCGGTTTGGGATTTGTTGTTTAATGAGAGGGCCAGGTCATTGATGGTGAGGAGTAATTGGGATTCACAGGAATGTTTGTTACGGAAGCCATGTTGCTTGTCGGTAAGAACGGAAAATTTATCGAAGTGATTCATGATTTGGGAGTGGATTATGTGTTCCAAGACTTTACTGCAGACTGATGTTAGTGATATGGGGCGATAATTAGAAGCGTCGGTCCGGTCACCTTTTTTAAAGATTGGGGAAATATTGGCACGCAGCCAGGATGATGGTATCTCGCCGGTCTCTAAGGATTTTTGAAACAATATTGTCAGGGCCGGGCTATTTCCTCGGCAGCTACCTTGAGGATCCGGGCGGGGACACCATCAGGGCCTGAAGCTTTGTGTGGATTTAAGGGGGTACTACACCCCTGCCCAATTTTGTGCCCATTTTTGCATTTTTCTCAAAAATTATAGCGCATTCGGGAAAAGTAAGATATGTATATTATAGGGGCAAGGACTACAACTACTGCACTGGAAATTTTATTTCAGCACAGACAACATTTGTGGAGTTACAGTCAAAAATGAGGGAAAACCAATATTTGATCAATAAATCAATAACTACTTGCTTTGAGTTGCTGAATTTTCAGTACAGTAGTTGTAGTCCTTGCCCTATCTTACTTGTCACCAATGTGCTATAATTTTTGAGAAAAATGCAAAAATAGGCACAAAATTGTAAAGTCAGGGATAGGAGGGATATTACTGGGTGGGATGTCAGGTAATTCTTTTTTCTCCTGTGTGAAAACTGATCGGAATTGTTCATTTAGAATACTGGCTTTGATTGTATTGTCAGATTCAGACTTACCATGTTGTTTCAGTGTTGGGATACCCACAGAGTCTTTTTTGAGACTTTTTATGTGGGTCCAAAACTTCTTAGAAGATTCCGTACAGATGGAACTTATGTAGTTTCTATATACTACCACAATCACAGAATTAGAGTTCGAGAATTTTTTTAATTCGAGTATAGTCCCACCCCCCAATTTTGAAAAATGTTCACCCAAAAACGGGGTGGGACTATACTCGCGTCAGTACGGTACTAGCACAGTCACAGTAGACTGTAAAATCGCACCAGCCAAATTTGCACGCTACAGAGCCTGAAAAAAGATCCCGCGAACCACAAATTGACACACGTATGGGCGCTGCCATGGGGTGCTAATGGGGTGCTGCGTAGACTGCATGGAACTCAGTCGAGATCATCAATGATAGTCAGTCATTTATCTTTTGGTCATTATATGACTATCATTTGAGGACTGAGTTCTTATGATACATCTTTTGAGGTGCAGTTTCAGACAATCATGACAATAGCTTGGGATTATTGGGGCAGAGGTTATCTATTGAATCCTTTCATGATCACTGAAGCATAGTAGTCAAGTCTGCCCAGGACACTCGGCACGAATTGAAAGACCATGTCACTCTCGACAAAAGAATGCATGCATGTCAAAGGTCATACGACACCAATTTGGTGCTGGGGTGCTAATGAACGCGTCACCAGCAGCACAAGTCCAACGCGATGTCCAACGCGATCAATAACGCGTATAGGGCGCATACAAGCAGACATAGACCTTAAGGTACATATTTCGAGGAGCATAACAAACACCAAATTGGTGTCGTATGACCTTTGACATGCATGCATTCTTTTGTCAAGAGTGACATGGTCTTTCAATTTGTGCCGAGTGTCCTTGGCAGACTTGACTATGCTTCAGTGGTCATGAAAGGATTCAATTATAGATAACCTCTGCCCCAATAATCCCAAGCTATTGCCTGAAACTGCACCTCGAAAGATGTATCGTAAGAACTCAGTCCTCAAATGATAGTCATATAATGACCAAAAGATAAATGACTGACTATCATTGAGGACTGAGTTCCGCAGTCTAGCATACAAGTGCGCCTACGCGGCCGGTAGTTCCTGGATATGCGATTACATGGTCATTGGCCGCTTCCACGCAGTAACATACTTCTGAACTGAGTGTCAGGGCCCTGGTACTAGTGAATTTATATGGTGATGAATGTTCCACACCATGAGTTCCAATTATTGGAACTAGTCAAATTTGCCATCAAGATTTCGAATGGAAACAGTTCAGACCCAAAACAAGATTACAGTGAGTAAATGAATATTTTGATCAGGGACTAATTTAATTATTGCACATTAGGCTAATGAAAGTTGACCCCCAGTTTCCCGTTACATAGTTTTTCATGACTGGGTAGGTGACTGTTTCATTATTCATTATTCATTATTTTCAAACTTTCATTATCGGTGCAAAGTTAATTACGGAATGCTATGTTTTGAGGCCCAAATAAAATAATAAAGTATAGTAATGACCATGCTTCACTCAAATATTTTACCAACTTAGTCTTCAAAACAAGTTTTAATTAAGCACATCTTCTTTGGAATCTTCAAATTAACCTATAGGTTGTGCAACATATGAAAGCACCAGAAGTCCATGATAGTCTTTGGAGAACCACTTTTCCATATAAATACACTGTGTCTGTGTGTTCTATTGCACACTACTTTTTTACAAACCAAACTTACTCTCCACTAGCACATCTTTGGAAGCAATATTTATACGGAAATTAGTTTGTCTACTTGCACAAACTGTTTTTGATCATTTAGGTTGCACAATAAAATATTGTAGCTGTTCTGTCAAAACTTTAATACTTGACACAGGTCCTAAAGCAGATCTTTGAAAGTAAACTTTTATACATGGAAATTGTATTGTTTTCCAATTAGGTTGCACAACAAATGAAAGTTCGAACGTTCACAGGGAGGTTGCTGGTAAAAATCATCACAGGGTACACGTGTTAATAATAAAACAACCATGCAAGAAATTGACAAATAAATCATTTTATTTATAAGTTTATTTTATTAAATACATATATTTGTAAGAAAAGCAGAATAAATTTGACTTCAAACTTTATTTATTTTATTTATTTTGATGTTGTCTATATATAGCGCTACATAGTGCACGTAGAAATGCTTTCATATTTGTTCATACGCTGGTTCCATAAACTTGGCTGCCTCTCTTTGTGTTCGGTCTATCCATTTAGTGGTAGGAGAAACTTAGATGCAGGGAATTTTTAGTCTCCAGTAAATGCGCCCTACGATAGTGCCATTTTACCACGTAGTTTAACCCAGCGTTTACAAAGACTATTCGGGCCGGTCAGGGTCGGCGTAAAAGTGCTTAAAATACGTGTCGGACGTGAAAGATGACATTAAAACTATCCTTTTTTCTTAAAAACTTGAAAATGTGAAATAATGAAATAATGGAAAATAATGAAATATTTGATCGGCATTTTTTTCTGACCGGAGTCGGGTAACGGGAAACTGGGAGTCAACTTTCATTAGCCTTAGGCCTGTCATTTTCGGTAATTTTGTGCCCGGTACCCGGCGCATTTCGGCAGGTAACGGGTACCAAATTGCAACAAAAAAAATTGAATTTTGCACGGTGTTTTGTGTTTTTAATATGAAAATTGATACTTTGTTTTCATGTCATACTCTATTAATGATATCAAAATGCATTGAATTTGAATGCATTTTGATATCATACTTTTTTTTAATTTTAACCATGAATGATCCTAGCATTTTTCAATTTCGGGTACCTGGGCAGGGTATTTCCTGCCCGGGTAATGTAATCTCGGGTGGGTACCCGCAAGCCCGCCCGAAAATGCCAGCCTTATTGCACATTTTACTTCGAGAACTATTAAATATGAAAAATAACAATCATGTTTAATATTAATTGCCATAACATTTGTATTATAATATTGGTGCTAATTTCAAATAATCAAAATTATTTGATATCAGAAGAACATTCCTTGTATTCAAAATACGATATGGCTGATGTACATGTACTCTCATGTCCCACATAAAATACTGTACAAACGTTGTTAGTAATATTATAACATACAAATCACATCATCTGTTTTATAATTTCATTAAAGGTCGCCATTTGAAGTGCAATCAACAGGACAATCAAGGTACTGTACTGCTGTTGATGGTATATGAAGCTAATGCTAAATCATGCCTAAGTACTTTGAAGGCAAAGAAGAGTCTAACCGGCCATGTGCAGCATTGAGGGAGGACCTTAAGCAGTGCTTGTTGGAAAGCCCTTGTGTGAAAATTGTAAGTATCAATATCGTGTGACCCATCATGTAACCAAATACTAGACAGGTTTAATGGTGGTATTTAGATGATACAAGTTATCAAGTTACAGAGTAGATTCCGATTGGCTAATTGAAACACGTCAGTATCAGATCAGCATCTCATTCACTGTTCAATCTGCATAGCATCGTGTGACGCAGGAGTGACATAGTTCTTTTTCCAGTTCTCAGCCAGTGCAAAAGGTCCTTGCAAAATAGTATACAGTAGTTATCTTACACATGCCTTACCTGGGGTCCATTTCACTCAAAACTATTCGTAACTCAAATAACCGTTCGTAAAGTTACGAATACCCAACACTAGATGTAAATTTACGAACGGTCCCTGTAGTAAATCCTTCTTACTTACAAAGGGTACCGGTCTTCTCACAGGTGCTGGTGAAGCAAACAGGATAATGGCTGAGCTCAATATCTTTTGAAATAAGAGCAACCTAATAATGATTGGATTTATATATTAGCTTGGATAGCTGAAACAATTAACTGATTCATTTTCATGTAAAAATTTTTAACTTTTTTTTATGTGGTGATTTTAAACAGGATAAGAAAACACCAAGGGAATGTCTTCAACCAAATACCAGAATTGATCAAGATTGCAAAGAACTTTCTCAAGCATTTTTTGAATGCAAGAGATCATTGGTATGTATTTTGAAATGGGACAGATAAAACATTGTCACTTGTGAACACATTGATTTAACACTGCAATATGGGATTATTTATGTAAAGGGAACATTGATTCATTCTATAAATCAAAAGATTAGTTCATGAAGAGATGTGCATGCACATTAGGAAAATCTTCATCAAATCTTCACATTGAATAAAGCAATTTCCCTGATTTGAATACCCTACTTGGCAAGTCTGCCATCTTGCCATATTCCCCTGGTCGATCAGGATTTTGTTTTATGGAAGAGACTATAAATGACCCTAAAATATCACACAAAGCTTGACAAATCTGAAATCTTTGCAAACTTATTTTGACAATTTTCTGAACTTTTTCAAAACATTTCTGCTGTTCAAGATTATCTGCTTTTAATTTGACACAGCTAAAAAAATTTAATTACCAAAATGCAAAATCTGAATCAATCTGTTTTTGTCTCCTAAACAACAGTTAATTTACCCACAAATACCTCAATTCAATTGAGGACGTTATAAAGTGTCCCTTCCGCTCAAAAACCTCTTTTCATTCTATGCTCTTATCAATGCTAAGCACTCATGAATCTTTTGTCTTTTATCTTTTGATATCACAGCTTGACATGAGAACAAGATTCCGAGGAAGAAAGACTCAATACTAGATGTGCATGTTCCATTTGACTGTTACCAGAACACATAGTATTTGTCTCATGACATTAGTTCAACTGTAGCTGTTTGTTTACAGTGACTTGTATTAAACTGTGTATTTAGTGTGCTACAGTAACTGTAATCATTGTTTCTTGATAACTGTTCAAGAATTTAAAAAATTTCAAAATGGCGTTCATTTTGGATTCCTTTGTCATGTTTAGCACCATGATCATGTTTTTCCTCGGAGGATGGATATTCTTCATGAGGCAGCTCTTCAAGAACTATGAGGTGCATCATGGGATTGTACAGACATTGTTCTCTGTGACCTTTGCCCTCAGTTGTACTCTGTTTGAGTTGATCATCTTTGAGATTCTTGGAGTGTTGAATTCCAATTCACGATTCTTCCATTGGAAGCTTGACTTATACTCCATCTTGGTGCTCTTGATCGTAGTGCTACCATGGTATATTGGCTACCTGTGCTTCAACAATTTAAGAATGGTCCAAAAGAGGCATGTGGCTGTCGCTATGTCCGTTGCATCGTGGTTGATCTTCATGTACTTCTTCTGGAAGATCGGGGATCCGTTCCCTATTCTAAGCCCCAAGCATGGCATCTTGTCCATAGAGCAGGCAATAAGTCGAATTGGAGTGGTTGGAGTCACTATCATGGCCGTTCTGTCAGGTTTTGGTGCCGTCAACTGTCCGTACACCTACATGACCTACTTCATGAGGTACGTCAGCGACGCAGATATCGACTCCCACGAGAGGAAGCTCACACAAGTCATGGATATGATCATAACCAAGAAGAAACGTTTGGCTCTAGCGGAACGGGACATGCTGCAGCGAGCATCAAGCAGTCCTAGTCGCAAGTCAAGCCTGTGGAACATGTTCTCATCCAGTAACTCATCATCCAATGTGGGCCAACTACAGCAGGAGATCAGCGGATACGAAGAGTTAAGCCGACAACTCTTCTTAGAACTTGTAGATCTGCACAACACTAAAGAACGCATGGATTACTCCAAGACATTAAAGGGCAAATACTTCAATCTTATGGGATACGTATTCTCCCTCTACTGTATGTGGAAAATCTTCATTTGCACCGTAAACATCATATTTGACCGCGTCGGGAAAACTGACCCCATCAGCAAAGGAGTTGAGATTTTAGTCTACTGGTTCGGAATTGAATTTGATGTCAAATTCTGGTCTCAGCAAGTGTCCTTCATCCTCGTAGGTATCATCATTGTGACTTCCATCAGAGGTTTGCTGATCAAGCTCACCAAGTTCTTCTACACAATGTCAAGCAGTAAGTCCTCCAACGTCATCGTCCTCTGTCTGGCGCAGATCATGGGGATGTACTTCATCTCGTGCGTGCTGCTGATGCGCATGAATGTACCGCCGCAATATCGTTTGATAATCACAGAGGTTCTGGGCGATCTGCAATTCAATTTCTATCATCGCTGGTTTGATGTGATCTTTCTGATCAGTGCTTTATCAAGCATAGGGTTTTTATATCTGGCACACAAGCAAGCACCAGAGAAACATACCTTGACCACTTGAATGTTTAAACAGACTGTGCTGCTAGATATTTTACAGGAATGTGTTTTTGTTTTCTTAAAAGACAATAAATGATGAAATGGTGATCAATAATTAATTACTTTATACAGGATTATCCAGTGCTGCATATTCATTCCGTAGTATGTGACATTCTAGTGGTATATTACAGTTTGGTTTTGAAGAGCTAAAAGTACATCAATTTTATTAAACACTGATATCATGACAACATAAATTGCACTAAATTTTCATGGCTTGATTGGGAGGACTAATCCTATTCTTACCCTTACCACAAGTGGCATGAATAATCAACAGCATTAACTTGAATAACTTCACAGCATTGAATGATCATGCTGCACTGGTGAGAATTTCTGACCAATCTCAGTTTTCGGATTTATGACCTGTGGCGTAGCCAATGGGGGGGCAGGGGGGCTGATCCCCCCCCCCATCATGGCCGTCGGTACACGGAAGGCGTTGGTGAAAAAAATATTGGGTTAACAAAAGACTATTTTTTACCTAGAGTGACCGAAAAAAGGGTAGAATTGTAATAAAATGATGAAAAATTGTGAATTATACATAAAAAATTATGTGTTTTTATGTTGGTTGCCTATTATTCTTTTCTTTTTTCTTTTTTTTTTTTGCTCTTCATTTTTTCAAACCATGAAAAGAGTTTGGGGTCAACAAATCACAATTTCCGTCGTCAAAAAATATTTCCGTCGGTACATTTACAAGTTGTGCCCCCCCCCCCACCCCGGTTCCAAAATCCTGGCTATGCCACTGTTTATGACCTGCTGTGATTGTTGTCTTGTGCCCACTATCAAGCATAGGTTGCATTCTCAATATAACGATAATGCATTATAAATGATCTTAACCTGCAGTAGAGCTACATGTACATTTGAGATGTAAGCATCAGTCGATAAAAACTTATCAGTTTCAAAACAACATATTTTTCATTAGAATAGGATTTGCTAGCCTAAGTGGCAGTTGAAAACAACAGATTATGGAAAGTGCTAAATCATCCGCATGGTAAAGGTTCATGCATTATGTTCACAGGCTGTAGTGTCCATCTCACTTTTACCAAGTGATTTGGGGCCAGACTGTGTACAGTGTTCCTGTGGTGGGTTCACTATTCCTCCCACACAATGAGAATACCGTAAAACCCCGTCCACAAGCATATAGTGTGCTTCTGATGAAAGCTACATTAATCCAGTCGCCATTATGGAGTTCGAGCAAATAAATTACGGATCCAAGCATACACAAACAAGTATTATTTTAAGACCGATCTATTGTATTGGTATATTAACTCTTGCACCGAATTAATTAAGCTTTTATAAAAAACACTATATATGCTTGTAGACGGGATTTTACGGTATTGCCTTCCCAGGATAAGCTGGTACCCATTTACTCCTGGGTGAAGTGTAGCAAACAGGATTAAGTGTATTGCCCAGGGACATAATAATTATATTGACTGCAATGTGACTTGAACCTGCAGCCTTATGATCACAAGAGATCGCTGGCCCACTGAACCAACATACTATCTATAGTAAATTTTGATTGGTCCAAATGTATGGAGAATATGGGGCGTCTTGCAATATATTGTAAGGTATTAACACACAAAGCCAGTTTTGATATTATATTCAGGGTTGGTCAACTGTGCTCAAATTTTTATGTATACGTGAAAATTACTATACCTCCATTTGATGAGGACTTGTAACAAACATTTGTAAAAAATACAAAATGCTACTATTGTGTACTCAAGAATATCATGTTATGTTATACAAGTTTTGTGAATCCGAATTAGACCAGCACCAAAGAAGTTTTGTCTTAGACAATGTACGTTGTTTCAACTAAAGTTTGGTAGTGACATTTGTGTGGTTGTGCTGCAAATATCAGATATGCCCGTTTTCAGGAAATTCCCTGATTTCAGGAAATTTGTTACTCTGAATTTATACGTTTTTGTTTATTTTCAGCCCTTTTCAACCAGCGAAATATACATCAATGTCACTACCAAACTCAAGGTAAAACAAAGTGTAGTTTTCAATGTGTGGAATATGACAGAGAATATGTTTTACCAGAATTCAGTTGTTTTACTCTTGATTTTTTTTTAATATTCCAGAATTAAGAAGTGGTCTAAAAGATGTCTTAAATTTGAATTTGGTTTGATTTAAAAAAATCACTTATATTATTACTAATGATGTAATACATGCATGCTTATTAATTATAAAGAAAGTATAACAATGGTGTATTTGTATTTCAATTTAATCACAATTATTTAATGTATGACTATAAAATATCCAAAATAATGTAAATTTCAAGGATTTCAAGGAAAACCAAAATAACAAGTGAAAGGTAAAGTTTGAAACTGGCTTGTTTCACAAAGTCTTACAATTGATTTACTGTATTGGTAAACATTTCTAAATCAATCATAAGATCAATCCCAAGTCATTGTGACACTGGTCCATATTATAGCCTTTCCTATCATTGTAAACAATACGCATGTGCATGTATTAGTACACATAGTAAAATTTGTCTGAAAATAAGGTCATAAAGTTATTTACAGCCATCAATTGAATTACCAAATTAAATGTCAACTACCTTTAAATTGATAAAATATGTGCATATCAGTGTGTTCACATTTGGAAGGGTAATGGGTACAAGAATATCTGTATTTTTGTCTTGTTTTATATCAGATCAAATCAAACCCTTAAGTTTTTTATTGTTTTTAACAAGATTTTGCATTGTTAAAATATAAATTCCTGAACTTGGTCCTCACTTTCCATCATCAGGGGCAGATTTCACAAAATCTGCAATGCATCGCAAGTCCGTTAAGGTATTAACCCATCTTAAGTCCAAACCCATTTAACTTCCATAAATTATATGGAAGAGGTATGATGGGTCGGGAGTTACAATGGGTTTAAGACTTAACAATGCATTAGGCTATTCCAGTTGAAATATCGAGGGTTGACAAACAGAAGGCCTTAACTCAAAAAGTGCCTTTTTGAGAAAAATGAGTAAAAATAATATTTTGAATTGAGATGTGACCAAGTATTATTGTGCTATAGATGCAATAGGAAGTTGAATTGAGTTAAGGCTTATGATTTTAAGAATCTGTGGGTATTATAGATTATTTTGGTACCAAAATCTCAAAATGGCCAAAAGTGAGTTTAAAAGGCCTTCTGTTTGTCAAACCTCGATATGTACTTCCCCTATGGAAGACATGACCTTAATCTCCAAAGCAGGGTGTAGATTTCTAATGGAGTCGCCCATTTAGGTAATTCAATTTGAAAGTCACACTCCATGTGTGGAAGATTAAGGTCATGTCCAGAGACAAGTGATTTACGCAGAAAAAAAGTGCCAATCATGTTTCCCTGCCCATAGGAAAAAAATAGCCAGAGATGCACGGAAAAAAAGTTCCACGCAAATCACTTGTCCCTGGTTATGTCTTCCATAATAGGTGTATGGATTTCAGCTGGAATATCCCAGTCTGTCTGTCGGCATGACGACTTGCAATAGATCGCTTCTTCCCATTGGTTGCTTTTGCCAAGATTTGGCTGTTCCATCTCGCCCCATAGGACATGAAAGGGACACTTACCGTTGCACTCAATGGGGGATATCACAAAACATGCCACAAATTAAATACTTCTTGAGGAAACAATTCCAAAAGTTTGATTTCTTATTAGGGAAATCAACTATTAAATAATTTACCAGAGACAAGGAAAATTGGTATTTTCTTTGCTGAGAAAATTGACTTGAACTGAAAGGCTGTGTACAAACCAATAGGGATTTTGCAAGTGTGTCCCCTTTGACAGACGTGAGAAGTGGGTAAGTGCAATAGATGGAACAACCCCGACTGAGATAATTGTTAACTCTTTGTGAAATTGATCCCCCGGTCATGTTCTTAGGATACATAGTGGTGTGTATGTGATATTTTCTTTAGTGCAGGGGTCAGCATTCAGTGGCAACCTTACCACTACATTTAGCATGCAGATTGTCGTCAAAAAGGAAGAGAAATTATTTTAAAAAAACCAATTCTTGTACCATTTATACCTTTTACAACATTATGATGTAAGCTAAAGAAATCAGCTTTGGTTATTCAGAAACACTGATACCCAAGAAGGTTCAATGCTTGCAAAAAGGGGCTTGCATAAAACAGAGTCTGTCTGCAGCTTGTGGCACAGTACCTCAACTATTTTTTAATAGCTGCCCTTTGACACAGGTTAATTATTATAACTAAATGTAGTACAGTACCACAGGTTGAGGATATGAATGAATAGCTGCCTTGTAAGACAAGTTTATTAATTACAGTACTGTGCCACAAGTTGTGGATGGAATATTGGACATGTGACCTTGCTCGGGTGCTTTGATAGGAATATACCTATTCATGACTTAATGGCACATAAATAGATAACTCTTTGGCAATGACACTGGGCTTGAAAAGGGTTGCTGACCCCTGCTTATAGTGAATGGTGTGAACGTGACGTTCTTGTTAGTCTCATACATACTTGTATGTAAGCATTTAGATGAAATTACACAATAAAAGAGATTTGTGACACTGTTAAGAAATTTACTGGGCTGTTTCTTGATATTGTTGTACAAATTTACAAGTTTGCAAAATAAATATGTCCCCCTTTAGTAATTTTGGTTTTTCCAAATATTAAGGGGGTACTACACCCCTGCCCAATTTTGTGCCTATTTGTGCGTTTTTCTCAAAAATTACAGCGTATTGGTGACAAGTAAGATATGTATATTATAGGGGCAAGGACAGCAACTACTGCACTGGGAATTTTATTTCAGCACAGACAACAGTTGTGGAGTTACAGTCAAAAATGAGGAAAACCAATATTTGATCAATAAATCAATAACTACTTGCCTTGAGTTGCTGAATTTTCAGTGCAGTAGTTGTAGTCCTTGCCCCTATAATATACATATCTTACTTGTCACCAATGTGCTATGATTTTTGAGTAAAATGCAAAAATAGGCACAAAATTGCCCAGGGGTGTAGTACCCCCTTAAAACATTTTGACCCCTCTTTCGTCAGATTGGAGCATTTTCATGTTTTTCACCCCATGAACCTCAAATGGGAGTTTGGTATCACTGGGGGAGGGGGAAAAGCTGCACTGCTGACATCATGTGGCACACAAACATGCATGATGGCAATTGAACCGCAGTAGCTTTTGGCAGGAAATCAAAACTTTATACAGCAAATTTGGAACTTCCTCAAATTATATTGAAATCCACACCATGTATTCCTCCACATCCCATGCCAAGTTGCAGTACCAAAATAAACATCTCAAAAAAAGTAACTAACCCCCCTTAAACAATGGCCATTATTCAAAAAGGGGCTGTTGTATTGCAAATCTGAAAATGTGTTGGAAGCAGAATTTATTTCTGCGTATTTTGACACCTCATTTAATACGATAGCCCAGAAAACAATAAAACAACGGTCAATTTAATGTAGAGAGGTCCAGATTTGAAAGTTGCACTTACAAATTTTTACAATACAAAAACACTCGGATATCATACAGATTTCCTTCCATTACACTGAATGCAAAATCAATAGAATTTACTGCAACTTTCAGATCTTGGGTTACATTGATTTAAATGTACGCTGTGACATCAAGTCAAATGCTACAAATGAGGTGTCAAAATGTGCAGGAATAAATTCTGCTTCCAACACATTTTACAGATTTGTAATACAATCACTGTTTTTGAATAATGGTCATTATTTAAGGGGGTCAGTTACTTTTTTGAGGTGTTTAGAACTGCATGTGCCATAGACAATGTACATAAATTCCCCGATTTGAACAATTAAAAAAACTATAAAATTTATTAATAGCCTATCATGTTTTACACACCTAGTACCAATTTGCAATGTCACACATCATTGCGTTCAGTCACGATGGCTCATTGCATATATGCAGTTTTGAAACTTGCACTTCTGTCCATTCAATTCTCACAAAGCATGCAGAATGTAATCAGGCCTACTGCATTGTTTAAAAGTTGAATGGCCCAAAATGCAACTTTCGAAATTGTATCTTTTTATATTTTTTTTGTAATGACCAATTTGTGGTGGAATGCAACAACGTGTGACATTGTAATTTGGACAAGTTGTGTCAAACAAAATATGCTACAATTGCTTTTATGATATTTTAAGTCTTTGGGGGACATGCAATTCACTGATCATCTCAAAACGAAGTTTTACCGCAAAGTGCGTGCCGTGTGTGCATAGTGCGATCACCTGTCAAGTGCATGCTTTAATTACCATGTACGCTGCTAGAAAAGTGCAAGAAAAAAATGCACATTTTGCGCATGCGTTTGCAGGAAGAACCTCCTTTTGGCAGCAAGATGGTGGATCTGTTCAAAGGGCGAATATCATGATGATTCACCTTATAATGTACATATGGGCTCTCTGTGATAAAACTGGAATGTTAGGCACAAACTAAAAGTGCCCCCAGATAAAAATTGCCACAGACCCTTACTACTTGTTTTACTGATCAAAACACACACTTGGTAGCAGAAGCAAATTACACTCTGACAATAATGAAGTATGGTTGTTCAATAATTTATTTCTAAAACCTTCCATCTGTATAATATATTAATGGTTCATTATAACACAATACAAAATATACATATATTAAGAACCTTTTGAGCAAATAGTACATGTAATTTACAAAAGGCAATCCTGCTGCAATGTATAAAATGTTACATTCAAGATAAAACAAGGATATCTACACGTCACACTACATTTAGGCAGTGGCGGCACCAGGAATTTTTTTTTCGGGAGGCATGGGGGGGGGCAAAGTGATTTTCAGGGGGGGCAAAATTGTCGCAAAAAGTGGAAATTTACGTGATTTGGGGGTTTCATACAAAGGGCAAGAAAAAATATTGGGGGGCAAATGCCCCTGCCCCCGTAGCGCCGCCACTACATTTAGGTTCGAACAAATAGTGTAACTATAATCCTCTATTCCAGTTGAAATCCATACACCTATGGAAGACATGACCTTAATCTCTCACACAGGGGGTGTAGATTTTAAATGGAGTCACCCATTCAGGTAACCCCATTTGAAATTTACACTTCCTGTGTGGGAGATTAGATTTTGTCTTCCATAGGGGGTATATGGATTACTCATTGCAGGAATAGACCGATTGAGTTCACCATTACAAGTGCATTAATGTACATATTCAAATTAGGCAAGACATCCAGTTAGTGCCTATAAAGCCGTCGGTCGGCCGGTCAGCTATACCCTTTTGTAATGGTGGACCAGAGTAGCCAGCAGAGCTTGATACATTTAATAATTACATCCTTTTTGCTATAAGAAAAGATGTGCGGCACTATAGGTTTAGCCATCTGGGGTGTATCCAGAATTCAAAGGTTGAAAACTTTTCAGTGAATATCAGGGAGTGACACATGTTATAAATATGTCCCTCCTAGATTGGTAGTTGAAAGTTTAAAAAGAAAAAATATAGCAGTACCTAGAGACTCATGTATGCTTGTTTTTGAGCATTCATATGAGATGATTTAATGATAACATTTTTCACTAGAACAATAACAATAACTTTAATTGCTAGAGGTCCCTTTTAATTCTGGATACACCTGTGACAATTGAATGAATATCAATAGTAGCGTTGTGAGTAATGTGACCCAATTGATACAAAAATGTGAGGTTCTTTGATCTCCCAAGTGTCTCAGAAGCTAATTACATTTAGTATATACCAAAATCTTAGTTGATAGCCTAAACCGCTTCAACTAGCAGGGCATAACATTAACACCCATATGCCCGGCCCAATATGAAAAATATACCCTTTGCTAATTTAATCTTTTACTCAACTTGCAATACTTGTTTCAATTCAAAAAACATAGATAACACTCAGAACATGGAGTGGATCAACATTTTGTTAAACATGAATAACGCATATACATTTTTAGTACAAAGATCCATTTAAACTTTCATTGGTAGTAACATTGTATTCTAATATACTTTTAAACTACTTCACATCACCATTGACCTTTAATTTTGTGGGAACTTACTTTTCATTATCTAGAAATTTAATGTTATAAGTTTATGAACTGGTCAAAATTGATCAAACTGAAGGCATCTGAATTTGTGACTCCCAAGGCTTCACACTTAGGGGCTGCATGTGCAATAATTATGTGCCATATCGATTAGGAAGGGTTAAATTGGGGGGCGGGCCAAATATTTTTTGGCATGCCAAAAGGTGGAGGGCAAGCAATTTTAACAGGTCAAAGGGGGGAAAGAAATTTGTGGCACAATTATGGGGCACCTTTTTAAGTAAACAGTACAGAAACATTTAATTATGCAAAATGTCCTGTTTGCTACGCTTGCATGACATATCTTGACATTTTAGTTTTCAAAATTAACAACAAAAAATTGGCAAGTGCATAGTGGGGGAAAGGGTTTTTGGTAGGCTGAGAGGGTGGATCAAGCCATTTTTGGCAGGCCAAGAAGGGGGAAAATCCATTTTGGCACATTGTTTAAAAAAATCATAAAACTGCACCTAAATTAGCCAAAAAATACAGCTCAACACATTATTAATATCAAAATTTTAATTAGAATCATAACAAACATAAAACTGTATATTGCACTAATAGAAACAAGGCACAAATTGGCAAAGTTACATATACATTATTTTATTCTAATTTTATAGTACATAGTTTTACAGTTTCAAACAGTAAGCATGTGCAACCTACTAGACAACAATTCTAATGGGTAGTACTGAATTAGTACCTTGCCTGTTTAAAATTATATAATGAAATGTCAAAACCTTAATTAGGAATGAACATGAATTTTCATGGAAACCCTAAAAAATGCTGAAACTGATGGAAAAACTAAAATTGAGCAAAAACACACCAAAATGGGCTGATTGGTAACAAAAAACCTGAATTCAACTTTAAAGCTGGAAATACAATGCGAAATATTGGTGTTTAAGTCCTTTGGCTGGCCTATTGCAACTACTGTATAGCGCAAAATTTTTGCAGGGATTTAATTTTCATGTTTTTCACAGTCGAATAGGTAGCCGCAAATTTTTAACCCCGCACAAATATTTAGTACTTAATTTGGACATACAAATTAAATACCCACTAAACTGTCCAGAATTGATACAAATTAAATCACAAAAAATTAACCCGGCGAAAATATCCTACTATACAGTAGGCCTATTATTTTTTGCTGTTACTTAAAGCTTTAAGAGACCATCATACTCACACTATATGGAAATGCTTCAGTTTAGCATGCATGTGATAAAAACTTACATTAAAATTTTGGCTAACTACTTTTTAGACCCACCCTTCATACACCTACTATCCCCCTAGTTCAATTTCAATAAGTGCATCAAACCTCCAAAGCATTCATGAATAAATAACAGTTAGTTTAGTTTGAAACGGATCAAAAGGTGTGTAAATGTGTATATGTACAAGGTAAACGATCTTACAGGAACAGTTTGAGGAGTTAATAGCTGGGGAATGGGGGATGTGTACATTTACCTGCCATGATGACAAGCAAGAAGTACCAGAATTGGAAGTTAACCCTATGAGAACTACCTGTCGATTGGTCAAAAAGAAGCTTTCATTATCAATTGACCCAATCAGCAACATTGTTAGAATAATTTCACCACACAAAAAATTGGGGTGAATTATTTGCAAAGCAACATTTTGATTGGTGATTAAAGTGAAAATATCATGTAATTGGCCAATCAGAGGCAATGTTAGATCGGCAGGTAGTGCTCAGGGGGTTAACAAACCTGAAGCTGCTTACATAATTGTAGCCTAGATTGCCACCGATTTCTGATAAGTTTTATCACAATCATTAAGGACAAGGACTAGTGACAGAAGACTTGTAACTGCTTAAGTTTTGTTCCCTAAAAATGTTGTTCAGATTTTCCACTGTGGGTGAAGTTCCAGATCTAATAGTCTGTACTCATGTCTCAATTGAGAGTAGGCCTATCATCAGGATTTATTCCCACTAGCACCAAATTGTGGCCCAAAAGACAGCCCATCGTGCAGGCAAGGCACAACTTGGACAGTCTTTAATATGGCACCACATTTACTGTATTCAGACATAATAATATTGAATTTTGACCTGCAACCTATTACAAATTTGATATCTTGCAAGGGGCTGCTAAGATGTTTCTCAGCCTGATAATAAGGTTACGGAAGAAGCGAAATGCCAAAAAGAAGCAAATAAAAATGGCAGCAAGAAGTAAACAAAACACATTCTCAAGCACATGACAACTACCAGGTACTGCTTACCTTTACCTCTTTCAGCCTTCCAATGCTCATAATGCATGTACGAGGCTGTGTACACATATGCAAACATGGAAGAGGTATTTGGTCCATACCTCCAACAATTCATTTGGAGAGGAAGAGAAGAGTGTGCATGTTTCTGTTTGGACATTATGAGTTTCCCACGAGAATAAGCCAAATCGCTATTGTAACAGTAGGACACTTTGCCCTTTGACCTATCTGGAAAATTCAGAAAAATTCGGATTTTGTGCGTACAAAATATAATTTAAAACGTGTTACTAGAATAAAAACAAACTTAAAAAACATTATTATTAAATGAATTAATTATTTAAATATTTTTAATGATAACATTATGACAATAATAAATAAATTATTAATAATTACAGCAATTTTCCCGATAGGTCAAAGGACAAAGTGTCCTAAAACTGCAAAAACTGTCCCACAATGCATTGCAAACTTCCAATGCCGATTGGGCTTATTGTTGGCCACAATGGTCCAGCTTCCATCTATCCATGTTTGTGGTGCTATGTTCATAGGGAAGAGCTTGCCACAGTGCATGACATTCACGTGCAATGATAACCCTCCTAGGCCTAGAGGATACGCTCCTCACCTTTGAGAGGAGTCTGAATATACCCTAGCCCAAAATCTTCAACCCCGAATCAAATCAATGGGAGGACAATCCAGATTGGCCAAAGGAGCGGACTCCATGCCCAGATCACAATTGTAGGGCAAGTTGTATCTCATGGTGGCAAGGTTTAAGTCAAGCAATTTCAAAATTCCACTAAAAATTGGATCATTGTCACCAGACAAATAAACTAACAGGGATGCAAGAAATGTCATAAAGAACGTAGCTGAATTCAGAAGAAAAAGGCCTATTGCTATCTGCTGGTCAGACACTAGATTTGAAACTGGTACTTAGAATGCCGATGAATAAGTTCCGGAACCTGAGGACTTACACTGTTAACCATGGCATTGCAGTCTTGGCCAGCGATTCGCAAGTATATAAAGACTTAAAGACCCGACAAAGCCTCACTGAAGACGTCATTGAAGTCGGTGCAGTGTCACTGCCCAAGATTGCACATGCCGATCCTTCATCGGTAGCCTTTGTGAAGGTTAGAGAAATTTTGCCTTTTCTACAGGATGTAGTAAATATTGATATTGACAATGGGAACATGTGCAATAATTGTAATGGGGAAGTATGGGTAAAAATTGGGGAGGACAAAGAGGGAGAATCAGCTAAATTGGCAACACAAATTGTAAATATCGTGAATCCAAATTCAGCAACCACAACTGAAGTAATCGCAATGTACGAGGCTGTGGACACATATGCAAACATGGAAGAGGTATTTGGTGTATACCTTCAATAATTTATTGATCTCCAGACAGAAGCACATATTTCTTTTGGAGAGGAAGAGAAGAGCATGTTTTATGAGTTTCTCACAAGAATTGTTGGCCACAATGGTCCAGCTTCCATCTATCCATGTTTGTGGTGCTATGTATATAAGGATGAGCTTGCAAAAAGATATGCTGAGAGGAGTCTGAAAATACACTAACCCAAAATCTTCAACCCCGAATCAAATCAATGGGAGGACAATCCAGATTGGCCAAAGGAGCGGACTCCATGCCCAGATCACAATTGTAGGGCAAGTTGAATCTCATGGTGGCAAGGTGTAAGTCAAGCAATTTTAAAATTCCACTTAAAATTGGATCATTGTCACCAGACAAATAAATTGTGACAGGGATGCAAGAAAGGTCATAAAGAATGTAGCTGAAGAATTCAGAAGAAAATGGCCTATTGCTATCTGCTGGTCAGACACTAGATTTGAAACTGATACTTAGACTGCCGATGAATAAGTTCCAGGACCTTAGGATTTACACTGTTAACCATGGTATTGCAGTCTTGGCCAGTGATCGGCAAGTATATAAAGAATTAAAGACCCGACAAAGTCTCACTGAAGACGTCATTGAAGTCGGTGTGATGTCACTGCCCAAGACTGCACATGCCGATCCTTCATTGGTAGCCTTTGTGAAGGTTAGAGAAATACTGCCTTTTCTACAGGATGTCGTAAACATACATCTAGATAATGGGAACATGTACAATAATTGTAATGGGGAAGTATGGGTAAAAATTGTGGAGGACAAAGAGGGAGTATCAGCTAAATTGGCAGCACAAATTGTAAATATTGTTAATTCAAATTCAGCAACCACAACTGAAATAATTGCAATGTACAAGGCTGTGTACACATATGCAAACATATGGAAGAGGTATTTGGTCCATACCGCCAACAATTCATCGATCTCCAAACAAAAGCACACATTTCATTTGGAGGGGAAGAGAAGAGCGTGCATGTGTTTTACGAGTTTGGCCAGTGATCGACAAGTATATAAAGAATTACAGACCTGACAAAGTCTCACTGAAGACGTCATTGAAGTCGGTGTGATGTCACTGCCCAAGACTGCACATGCCGATCCTTCATCGATAGCCTTTGTGAAAGTTAGACAAATACTACCTTTTCTACAGGATGTCGTAAACATACATCTAGATAATGGGAACATGTACAATAATTGTAATGGGGAAGTATGGGTAAAAATTGAGGAGACCAAAGGGGGAGTATCAACTAAATTAACAGCACAAATTGCAAATATCGTTAATTCAGCAACCACAAGTGAAATAATCGCAATGTACGAGGCTGTGAACACATATGCAAAGATGGAAGAGGTATTTGGTCCATACCACCAACAATTTATTGATCTCCAAACAAAAGCACACATTTCATTTGGAGAGGAAGAGAAGAACATGCATGTTTCTGTTTGGATATAGGCCTAATGAGTTTCTCACAAGAATTGTTGGCCACAATGGTCCAGCTTCCATCTAACCATGTTTGTGGTGCTATGTTCATAGGGATGAGCTCGCAAAAAGATACGCTGAGAGGAGTCTGAAAATACATCCATCCAAAATCTTCAACCCCGAATCAAATCAATGGGAGGACAATCCAGATTGGCCAAAGAAGAGGACTCCATGCCCAGATCACAATTGTAGGACAAGTTGAATCAAGTTGTATTGCATGTACTACATTTGCAGTACTATTTTTTTCCAGATATTGTCAAGTCAGTTTTCCCTGAAGTCAAGATGGCTGACCTATACCGATTGGCCAACCAGAAATGCTCTACATCTAGAAGGGCCCTTAAAGGTTTGAAGAACTTGATGCTAGTACACCTTGAATGCTTTGAAACTTTCGTAAAGCATGCAGCTAGGTCAATGTGGGAAGTTGCCATTTCAGGTGATGCAAAATGCGGCAATGCACAAAAGGAGGAATTGGCCACAAACTTTCACAAATTTGTGACTCACCAGGAGACAATTCAGTTGTGGAGATGGCAGAAATGCTCTACATCTAGAAGGGCCCTTAAAGGTTTGAAGAACTTGATGCTAGTACACCTTGAATGCTTTGAAACTTTCGTAAAGCATGCAGCTAAGTCAATGTGGGAAGTTGCCATTTCAGGTGATGCAAAATGCGGCAATGCACAAAAGGAGGAATTGGCCACAAACTTTCACAAATTTGTGACTCACCAGGAGACAGTTCAGTTGTGGAGAGACTTTTGCGTAACAGTTGGTGTAATGGCTCCCCCGTACACAATTATGTACCACATCTTGCAGGAAACCTTTAAAAGTCTAGTCAAAGAGAGGACTAAGCAAGACTTTCCAAATAGGCCCTCAACGTACGTGACCATGAGCAGAGGAGAGGAGGAGGTTCTCAGGTATTCGGCCGGTTACATACCATATGCTCTGCTTAAGCACTACAGGAAGAAGAAAGCAGAAGAGTGCACAGAAATAATCGAATGCATCAATTCCTGGAAAACAAATGATGATTCCATTCAAGCACCCTCGTTTCTTGAATATACCAATGGATGGCTTGAATTGCAGAATAGGGGTGACTTTTTAATGTGAATGATGATACGTACGTGTTTTTTAGGACTCTTGAGCTCGTATCCAGGGAATTCCTTAATCAGCACGATGTGTCTAAACTTGTTAATGTTAATATTGCATCTGCATTGCTTGCAAAGCTAAAAGATAAGTACTTGGTTTCCCGATATTGGGACACTATCACGGCAATTAAGTGGAGACACCAGCACAAAGCTTCTGAATGTGGTTCTTGCTTACTGGACCAAACAGCGATGCAACACTTTTGTCAAAGTTTTTGTTGCCCTAGCAAAGAAACACAACTCAAAAACATCACTCTTTCCCCTATTGAGGGAAAGGCATATAATTTCTATTTGATGGAAGGCAGCGGATTGTTAGTTAAGGTACCAATTGCTGGTAGGCAAATCACACCATGCTTGCTTAAGCAAGGTGGTAGGTTGGACAAACCTAGGACAAAATCAAAGTTCTACATCATCCCTGAAGTGGTAAGTACATTTATAAAGGAATGGGAGATACGGCCATTCAAGTATGATCTGGTTATCTCCTTGGCTTTAGCCATAAGAGGATCTTGCAAAGGTCAAAGAGGTCACTGCACCCAGTCTATGGCCATAATGTGATTTTTGACACTCAAAATGTATCAGTCACCCTTCTAATAACCATATACCAGAATGTTTCAAAGCAGTTAATAATAGGTTGCCATTTTGACAAGTATATATGTTGAATTTGGGACAAATAAGGAAGTTATATAGGATGGCCTCACTCACACGGTAAGAAGAGAAAAGACGATGACAACCAATAGCTGGTAAGAAAAAATCAGTGACCACCATTTGAAGCTAAAACGTTCCAGTTATAGGAAGAGAGAGCATAAGTGAAGCCGAATTGGAATGAGTACTTAGAGGCAAGTGCCATGATAAGAGGGATACCCGGACTTCCGCTGCATAATAGTATGAAACTATATAAAGCAATTAGTTTTCTGGAACTATAACATTATTATATTTACACATTATAAACATTCAACTCTGCAAAAAAAAAAAAAAAAAAGAATTCATCTTATGTTCCAATTATCAATGTTATTGACTTTACTGTTGTCAATATGATGGTGCATCAATATCTCTTGTCTTGTCTTAGCTACTGCCTACTGTTCAAAACATTTGTGTCATAACTGCTGCTGAGGCACGCTGCCCTCTGAATAATTTGCTGCCCTCGGGAATGTTGCATTCTTAACTCGATCAATTATACCCCTGCCCATCAATCTCTCTCGTGCCCTGTTTGTTTCTTGGCCTTGCTTTACCTAGCTCATATATGTGATGCGATCAAGCAAAATCAGTCGGAACTCGGAAATATTGATTTTGAGATATAGCCAAACAAAGGAAATATTTTCTTTTGTTTCCTCTTGCTTTGGAGACTCCTTAATTGCTCATATCGCTGGAACTGGATGTTCAATTTTAATGGGGTTTTCTGAAAAATCCAGGTTTGTGAATTCTTTTTGCTATCCTATAAAAAACTGAAAATTTATTATTGCCGAGTTCCGACTGATCTTGCTTGATCGCATCACATATGGTCATCTTTCTGTGCGTAAACTTTGATAGTTAGTCACTTTGAATACAGTTTTACCTAATATTTGTGGAGACTTGGCAAAGAGCTGTTCGGTGCAATTTGTTATTTCAGTCTTCTGACTGACCATAGAATCGTTGCTGACAACATAGTTGGTATTGATTTGGTAATGGTTTGGGTTCAGCAAGCTGTGTTTTTGTCTTGAAGTTGAGCTGTTCTCTACCATCAGCCTTAAAAGACTGTCTGATTCCCTCTGATTTGTCCCAGCCGCAGTATTGCTAAGGTCTGCTGGTTTGGTATCTGTGAAAAATGTTCTTCTTCATCAAGTGTTGCTGCTTCATTGCCAAGCACAAAATCTTCTTGTGTTGCGTTGCTCTCTCTCCTCTTTTTTCCTCCCAATAATCTATGATGACACATTTGGAAGGTGATTTTGATGGACTAAATTAAATTCAAGGACTTTTCAAGGACTTTCAAGGTCTAAAAGCATGATTTTCAAGTACTTGCCACAACACAAAAATCATGATGCAGTTCTCTCACTTGCAGCACGTACTAACGAAAGTGACAGCTCCTCTCCACTCCATTTTCAAGGACTTTCAAGGACCTTGTGCAAACTTCCAGGACTTTCAAGGCCTTGAAAAGGTGTTTTCCATGGGAACCCTGACCAGGGTGCATCTATTCAACATGGGGCTGTTTGCTGTTCACAACTTAAGTCTATTTGACTTTTAAGTTGGAACAAGTGCAGGTCCTCGTTTAACTACAAACAGGACACAATCAATCAACTGGACTCTCCTCTCTTGCAATTAATGCAATTGTAAAACAATGCATAAAGGGCAAGTCCATTGTGGGATGTCTTGAAAATCCACAAGATAAAGTTGATCTAGTTTTAAGTAATAGTTTAGATATGTATATCCATGCATCATCAGTGGTGATGACAGCATTTAGAAGAGAGCTGCAACCACTGGAAGTACTAGCAACATTGGAGGCACTGCCACTTGCAGATCAGTGTCAACAAAACGCCTCCCTCCCTTCGCATCTTGTGAATCTTGATGTAGCGTAGTTCATATTCACAAAATAGGACAAATCTTCAATAGTATCTTGCTATCCACTTTCGTTAGTCTTATCGCTTACTAGTATCTAGAATTTCTCCTGGATTAGCAAATGCATAGAGAGATACACAAGGACCAATTACAAATATGTTTGTCAGGTGATAACATAATTATTATAAACATATGATCTGTTTATTTGACCACCATCATTCTGTATCTTCTGTGTCATATATGGAGGTAAGTATATTACATAATCAATCCAAGAAGTAATAGACTGATATACTTAATTTTCACAAGAAATATATGTGAACTCTCAAACTTAAATATATCATTTCAGGTGGAACTCATTTACATAAAATATGACTATTTAAGATCTGAGAGATGAAGAGGGGCAGTTGCTAATAAGTTACAGAAAACCTCATATACCAAGGCTTACAAATATATCTTAAGTAGTTTTTGTAGCTATTGTGTCATGCACAGAATGTATTATTTTCATCAGTACTGATAGATAGCTTCAGACTCTTCCACGTTAGTACAATCATTGCTACATGCGTCCCTATCTCTAATAGCAGTGTCAGTACTAAATGTACCTGCTTCGTGGCTTTGATGGATGGATACCATCTTCTAAACCAGCTATGGAGGAATACATGGAAGCACCACATTCTTTGGCACATATGGTCATCTTTCTGTGCGTAAACTTTGATAGTTAGTCACTTTGAATACAGTTTTACCTAATATTTGTGGAGACTTGGCAAAGAGCTGTTCGGTGCAATTTGTTATTTCAGTCTTCTGACTGACCATAGAATCGTTGCTGACAACATAGTTGGTATTGATTTGGTAATGGTTTGGGTTCAGCAAGCTGTGTTTTTGTCTTGAAGTTGAGCTGTTCTCTACCATCAGCCTTAAAAGACTGTCTGATTCCCTCTGATTTGTCCCAGCCGCAGTATTGCTAAGGTCTGCTGGTTTGGTATCTGTGAAAAATGTTCTTCTTCATCAAGTGTTGCTGCTTCATTGCCAAGCACAAAATCTTCTTGTGTTGCGTTGCTCTCTCTCCTCTTTTTCCTCCCAATAATCTATGATGACACATTTGGAAGGTGATTTTGATGGACTAAATTAAATTCAAGGACTTTTCAAGGACTTTCAAGGTCTAAAAGCATGATTTTCAAGTACTTGCCACAACACAAAAATCATGATGCAGTTCTCTACGCAGCACGTACTAACGAAAGTGACAGCTCCTCTCCACTCCATTTTCAAGGACTTTCAAGGACCTTGTGCAAACTTCCAGGACTTTCAAGGCCTTGAAAAGGTGTTTTCCATGGGAACCCTGACCAGGGTGCATCTATTCAACATGGGGCTGTTTGCTGTTCACAACTTAAGTCTATTTGACTTTTAAGTTGGAACAAGTGCAGGTCCTCGTTTAACTACAAACAGGACACAATCAATCAACTGGACTCTCCTCTCTTGCAATTAATGCAATTGTAAAACAATGCATAAAGGGCAAGTCCATTGTGGGATGTCTTGAAAATCCACAAGATAAAGTTGATCTAGTTTTAAGTAATAGTTTAGATATGTATATCCATGCATCATCAGTGGTGATGACAGCATTTAGAAGAGAGCTGCAACCACTGGAAGTACTAGCAACACTGGAGGCACTGCCACTTGCAGATCAGTGTCGACAAAACGCCTCCCTCCCTTCGCATCTTGTGAATCTTGATGTAGCGTAGTTCATATTCACAAAATAGGACAAATCTTCAATAGTATCTTGCTATCCACTTTCGTTAGTCTTGTCGCTTACTAGTATCTAGAATTTCTCCTGGATTAGCAAATGCATAGAGAGATACACAAGGACCAATTACAAATATGTTTGTCAGGTGATAACATAATTATTATAAACATATGATCTGTTTATTTGACCACTATCATTCTGTATCTTCTGTGTCATATATGGAGGTAAGTATATTACATAATCAATCCAAGAAGTAATAGACTGATATACTTAATTTTCACAAGAAATATATGTGAACTCTCAAACTTAAATATATCATTTCAGGTGGAACTCATTTACATAAAATATGACTATTTAAGATCTGAGAGATGAAGAGGGGCAGTTGCTAATAAGTTACAGAAAACCTCATATACCAAGGCTTACAAATATATCTTAAGTAGTTTTTGTAGCTATTGTGTCATGCACAGAATGTATTATTTTCATCAGTACTGATAGATAGCTTCAGACTCTTCCACGTTAGTACAATCATTGCTACATGCTTCCCTATCTCTAATAGCAGTGTCAGTACTAAATGTACCTGCTTCATGGCTTTGATGGATGGATACCATCTTCTAAACCAGCTATGGAGGAATACATGGAAGCACCACATTCTTTGGGACTCCCTGGTTCTACCTTGATATGATCACAAGTACTCTCTATATTAGCTACTTGTACACCTGCATCCAAGTTCTTCTCACTGTCAGTAAACATTTGAATTCCATTCTTGAAACAATCATCATACCTCATCTTATAAGAATCTCTAATCTCCAGAGTCATTCATATATCCAGAGTCATTCATATATCCAGAGTCATTCATATATCCAGAGTCATTCATATATCCAGAGTCATTCATATATCCAGAGTTGTTTGAATTTCGTTCTGGTGCACCAGAACGAAATGGAGCAGTGTAATATACATTGTACATAAATCATGCAGAACTCGCAAACGCAAAATCGGAATCAACTCAAATTTTGGGAATAAGCTTTTTTCGTGGATATCTGCTGAAAAATGTCATAAAAAGAGAATGCTAGCATCAAGAAATCCTCCTTTAATGTGCATATAAAATTGCCTTATGTTGACGACAATATGACCCCCAGATTGGGCGTGGTTTAGTATGGTTAATTATTCTGAAAGTCCTTGGTCCTTGGCCTTGGCCTCGGAGACAAAAGTTCTTGGCATCGGAGGGTTGTCCTTGGCCTCGGACACCATGTCCTTGGCCTTGAGGTCCTCCACTACAACACTGCCAGTTTCCAACCAGAACTTCTTTATAGCAAAGCAGTCATTGAGTCTTTTCAGGTGCTATCAATGCACATATTCAGCATTGGGTATGTTCATTAGAAGATCATGTGAATGATGGCATACACTACCACATGGCCATTAAGCTGACTATGTTCCACCAATGACTGGCAGTCCGAAATCATCTTGCCAGAAATTTTGGGATCGATGTGAACTTTTCAAGTGCCCATGTGAATTATATGGAAGCAATGGCTGAGCAAGATGCAGACATGATTGTAACTAACAATAGGTCCATAGCTGAAATAATGACAGGTGAATCATGGCTTATGCACCTCATCTCTGAAATCAGATTGATATAACTTGCAGAACTTATACGGTACTTATATAATACATAATTTTATGAAGGTGGTGTTCGAGCAACGATATTACATAATTCAGAGGTGTTTGTGCAATGATATTACAGAATTCATGCTCACTAAAGGAAAATTTACTTGTTTTTTTACACACTCCATATGCAGATGTTAGTCTCCTTTTTTATAAAAGGAAGTTAGCAGTCTATAACTTTAGCATCTATGAGCAAGACACAAGGAAGGGATAATACTAAAATGCTCAGTGACCACGACTGAAATGCTCAAATGGAAATGAGCCAATCACATTGTTGTTGCTCAGGATGAGCACGACCATGGGGCTATCACATTGTACAGGTTCATAGCTATCTCGATGAATGATTTCAAGGAACAGTTTCCTGAACTGAAGTTTGTTCATTACTTCAGTAATGGTTCTGGTGGACAGTACGAAAACTGCACAAATTTGTACCACGAGAAGGACTTTGGGGTGAAAGCTGCCTGGAATTTCTTTGCCACATTTCATGAGACTTGTAAGTTGTAAGAAGCGCCAGTCTCTGTGCATGAACCCCCATGAACCTGGTAACCAACATTTATCAGGTTCATGCATGGCAATTCTCTGTGCATGACTCGGAATATCAGGATCATTCATGAACAATCTTCTAATAATACTTCACTTAAGTGGAAAGCAATACTGGTTTCTCTAATATCCAACCTGGAAAACCATCAACAATTTAATACCAAACTGGGAAAACTAATTCACTTACAATTATACCAATATGGTTTCTTTATGATAATTTCCTTGGCTGAATTTTTCAGGTTGTGATTTGTAGTTTTCATGTACTCTGTAATATTGAAATTTGAAATTTGAAAACATTTCTGTCTTTACCTTTTTTTTTCAGAACTGTATGACACAGAATTCGCCACAACATTCTGAGAAACATGACAAAAGAAGATATTTTGGCAGCAGACCAAACAAATGGTCTACGAACACGGTTGTTTGATGTGATCATTTATTAGTTTTTCAAACAAGACATCATGTACAACACAATTTTTAGTCTTAAACAGTTTAAAGCCGTATCATACTAATGTACACAGATGCTTTTGAGTCATTTTCAACTTTAATTTCCCCTTATTTACAACATTATTCACTTTCACAGCATTTTTAAAGCTTTTTCGGATATAAAATGTATCTAGTTATGACAAGATTGGTGGCGCTATTTAGATACTGGAAATTACTCTTTCAGGCTTTTAATAAAAATAATTCCTTTTATTTTTTTGATGAAATATGTTTATAAAATTTCTTTGTTGCTTGTTTCACCTATTCCATCTGTTTAAATGGCAGTATTGATTACCTACCCCTTGCAAATTAAGAAATATGATTTATGATAAATAGCGCCATCTATAGTTTGCATTTTCTTAATAATGAAGCCAATTCTATATACATCGAACAACCGTGCGAAGCAGATTACCTCACATATCCAGAGAGTTTGTGTTAGATGGGATAAGACACTCAAATACCCAGAATCTCTTTATCACACAATTTGAAAAAAGGATGTCCCATTCCGGCATGACAAAGACCATGGGGCAGTGTGGGCCCATTCAGCTGCTCCTAAGACTAAGGATGAAGAGACAATTAGGGCAGGATCACAGAATATGCAGCGATCCCTCATTACAATATACAGGGGAAAGGACAACTCACCAGCTATGAGAGAAGGATTGGCAAAGAAGGCGGCAAATGGCTTTTCATAGTTTTCATGTACTCTGTAATATTGCAGACCAAACAAATGGTCTACGAAGCAGATTACCTCACATATCCAAAGAGTTTGTGTTAGATGGGATAAGACAAGCCCCAACTGTTTGCAGAGGCATCATTGACTGTCTGATTTACATCAATGATGATATAACACCAGAAGACTGGTTTAGTTTGAGACACTAATCGTCGGGACAAGGTGAGTCAACCTAAATGGGCATTTCATGATCCACAGTCTCATTTGGATGCAATGATATCTTCACCTTGACATTTCTATTCCTAACCAGAAGATTGGTGCTGGTTTGCCATTGAGGCATTGATCACAGGCTCTGGTTGGCGCAAAGTGATGAATAATGACAGGGTTACAAGCAATGGAAACAGTGATGCAGATACTAAGCTGTTGGCATTTGCACACGCCACTGCCGTGCAGTTCAACATGAATGCAATGGTGTGTGACTTACAAGGTGATTTGACCGACTAAGATTATTGTTACGCTGTTGGCTTAATTAAGTATGTTGTTGAAATATTTCAGCATATCGGACAATTAAAAGTCTAAGAATGTATTGTGGCTTTGCACATAACTGTATTGTTGAAATTGGTGATTATTCAATTTTTGGATATATTAATTTTTGAATTTCATGAAAAAATCAGATAAATACAGTGCTTGGAAAGTGTGTGTGTGGGTGACTTGAAACTTGTTTTTTGATTGAGCCCGTCTTATGTTATTTTTCTTACAGAGAATTTGGATTGAAATTACAGAGTGATTTTGCTTCACTTTCTGACTCTGCGCTAGATGAACTGGTAAAAGAATGCATAAATCACAATCAGCATAGGGCCTATAGGACCAAATTCAATTAAAGCACGCCTATTCTCCAACGGGATTAAGATCCAGCCCTGGAGGATAAGAGATAGCATGGTCCGTAACTACACAGTCGCTGGACCAAACTCACTTTGGCACATAGATGATAACCACAAGCTTATTAGGTACATGAAACTTTTTTGTTTTAATCTACGGACCAAACTCACTTTGGCACATAGATGATAACCACAAGCTTATTAGGTACATGAAACTTTTTTGTTTTAATCTACCCTAGTTAGCCAAACATTTCATGATCCACAGTCTCATTTGGATGCAATAATATCTTCACCTTGACATTTCTATTCCAAACCAGAAGATTGGTGCTGGTTTGCTGTTGTATCATTAATCACAGGCCCTGGTTGGCGCAAAGAGATGAATAATGACAGGGTTACAAGCAATGGAAACAGTGATGCAGATGCTAAGCTGTTAGCATTTGCACACGCCACTGCCGTGCAGTTCAACATGAATGCAATGGTGTGTGACTTACAAGGTGATTTGACCGACTAAGATTATTGTTACGCTGTTGGTTTAATTAAGTAAGTTGTTTAAATATTTCAGCATATCGGACAATTAAAAGTCTAAGAATGTATTGTGGCTTTGCACATAAATGTATTGTTGAAATTGGTGATTATTTAATTTATTGGATATATTAATTTTTGAATTTCATGAAAAAATCAGATAAATACAGTGCTTGGAAAGTGTGTGTGTGGGTGACTTGAACAGGGGTTCAAATTCGCAATCAATTGCGGGAACCAGTTTAGGTTCTCGCAAATGGCTTTTGCGAGAACCTTTGGTTCTCATCAGACCCAGGCTTTCGATTCCCCGTAATATTGAGAAAAAAAACCCTGTGAAATCATAATACCCTATAAATAGGTGGGAATTTGTTTGCAACTTACTATAACATTATTAATAACAAAACCATGTTGGTTATCTTTTTTTTTGTTAAAAGCAGCTGTTTCAACTTTGAATCCTGAAAGTAATAATAATATTGTAGTTTACGAGCGTAAAATACTAGCTGACTACACAGCAAGCTCAGCAACTTTCTTTAAGCTTATTAAACTTCGACTATCGCTGTAACTTACCTATCATGCATTAATGAGACCATAACATAACATTTATGTATTAAATATAGTGCAGTTTAAAAGGTTTTACACCCGTATGAGTTAGTTTTGGAGAATCTGAGGCCGCGAATGACCCATCTCCTACTGCTAGCTACGCGATGAAGAGATGTCAAAACATGAAAATATACCATATACACGCAATACCCTAATTTCACTTGATATCTATTTACATTTTATTCATAAATTTATTACAAATTTCCTTAAATGTTCGCTGAAAATTGCTTAAAATAGCTTTTGTATGTACTGTTATATGATTCGCAATTTTAAACCATATATTTTCAAATGAAATGCAAATTAAATTAAATTAAATTAATTCCACATATTATTTTGTACATCGGGTAAAGGGTGAGCACGTGTGTAATAAATGATTTTACGTCATTTGACGATTAATTATTCATGTCATGATTAATTATTCATATGACCCGACTCTTTGGTAAGAAAGAGTTGCCGTGATTGGTGGAAATACGTGAGATGAATGTGATTTAACCAATGACATAGACGCTTTTATTTACTAGCGAGGTCATATCTATTATTATGGGATGGTGGGTTGTAAACACAGGCCAGGGCGAAACTTTCACGCTCTGTACGAGATGGACAGCTAAAATTATAAAAACTTTGAATATTTTCCTCAACATTTCAGAATTATATTCATGGATTAAAGAGATTATTAAATCACATTTCCGTTGCAGTAAAAAGGGTAAAATAACACAAAATGTGATCTTAGACTTCCAAGCTTGTGCGCGAACCAATTTTGGTTCGCCCAGTTGCAACCCGGCGAGAACCTTCACGCGAACCGGTTCGCGGGTTCGCGTCGGATTTGAAGCCCTGTTGAAACTTGTTTTTTGATTGAGCCCGTCTATGTTATTTTTCTTACAGAGAATTTGGATTGAAATTACGGAGTGATTTTGCTTCACTTTCTGACTCTGCGCTAGATGAACTGGTGAAAGAATGCATAAATCACAATCAGCATATAGGACCAAATTCAGTTAAAGCATGCCTGTTCTCCAACGGGATTAAGATCCAGCGCTGGCGGATAAGAGATAGCATGGTCCGTATTGATCCCAGAGGGGCGGTATTTCATAGTGCCACCTCTATAGGATGCCGTAACTACACAGTCGCTGGACCAAACTCACTTTGGCACATAGATGGTAACCACAAGCTTATTAGGTACATGCAACTTTTTTGCTTTAATCTACCCTAGTTAGCCAAACATTTCATGATCCACAGTCTCATTTGGACGCAATGATATCTTCACCTTGACATTTCTATTCCTAACCAGAAGATTGGTGCTGGTTTGCCGTTGAGGCATTGATCAAAGGCCCTGGTTGGTGCAAAGTGATGAACAATGACAGCATTACCAGCGATGGGAACGGTGATGCAGATGCTAAACATGCCACTGCCGTGCAGTTCAGCAGAGTTCTACCAGTCTATCTCGTCTACATAAAGGATGACGAGGTACCAGAAGATTGGTGCTGGTTTGCCGTTGAGGCATTGATCACAGGCCCTGGTTGGCGCAAAGTGATGAACAATGACAGGGTTACCAGCGATGGGAACGGTGATGCAGATGCTAAACATGCCACTGCCGCAGCAGTTCAGCAGAGTTCTACCAGTCTATCTCGTCTACATATAAGGATGACGAGGTACCGGAAGATTGGTGCTAGTTTGCCGTTGAGGCATTGATCACAGGCCCTGGTTGGCGCAAAGTGATGAACAATGACAGGGTTACAAGCAATGGGAACGGTGATGCAGATGCTAAACATGCCACTGCCGTGCAGTTCAGCAGAGTTCTACCAGTCTATCTCGTCTACATAAAGGATGACGAGGTACCAGAAGATTGGTGCTGGTTTGCCGTTGAAGCATTGATCACAGGCCCTGGTTGGCGCAAAGTGATGAACAATGACAGGGTTACCAGCGATGGGAACGGTGATGCAGATGCTAAACATGCCACTGCCGTGCAGTTCAGCAGAGTTCTACCAGTCTATCTCATCTACATAAAGGATGACGAGGTACCGGAAGATTGGTGCTAGTTTGCCGCTGAGGCATTGATCACAGGCCCTGGTTGGCGCAAAGTGATGAACAATGACAGCGTTACCAGCGATGGAAACAATGATGCAGATGCTAAGCTGATAGCATTTACACACGCCACTGCCGTGCAGTTCAACATGAACGCCATGGTATGTGACTTGCAAGGTGAGTCAACTTAAGGGGCATTTTGTGATCCACAGTCTCATTTGGATGGTCTATTAATTATGGCAATTACTCTAAGGATCTGTTCTCTAGCTCTCATTTATTTATTTATCAATGATTGAGCAAATTAATGTGATCTTCTATTATTTTCATTTCTGTGTTCATGCATGAACAAACTTCTAATAATACTTCACTAAAGAAGAAAGCAATACCGGTTTCTCTATTATCCAACTAGGAAACCATTTCGCTTAAGATAATACCAAATTGGTTGTTTTCATCAACAATTTAACATCAAACTGGGAAAACGAATTCACTTACAATTATATCAATATGGTTTCTTTATGATAATTTCCTTGGATGAATTATTCACGTTGTGATTTGTAGTTTTCATGTACTCAGTAATATTGAAATTTGAAAACATTTCTGTCTTTACTTTTTTTTTTCAGAACAGTGCGATACAGAATTCGTCACAACATACTAAGGGACAAGTCAAGAGCTGATATATTGGTAGCAGACCAAGCAAATGGTTTGCGAAGCAGATTACCACACATTACAAAACAGTTTCTGTTAGATGGGATCAGTCAAGTGCCAAGGACATCTTCTGATGAAGATTTAAAAATGTTTGCAGAGGCATCATAGACTGTCTGATTGACATCAATGATGATATATAACACCTGAATAACACCAGAAGACTGGTGTTGGTTTAGTTCAAGGCACTAATCGTCGGGACCTGGCGAAAACTCATGAACAATGACGGGAAAGAAACAATGATGCAAAAGATGTGTGTATCGTGCAAGAGAGCAGAGTGATATCGGGCAACAACTTTGAAAGATGGAAAGAGGTGCTGTGTAAATAGCAGATTTGGGTGTCTAGCATGCAACGCCCACTTGTGCAACGACAAAGATAGAAAATGCAACATGTTGTAGAGTAATGTCAGCATAGCCTACATGCATGGTATTTTGATGTTGAAACATAAATCCTCTTTTTTCAATATATTTTTTCAGGCCGCATTTTCTGAGGAGAAATTCAAATATCCAGAATCTCTTTATCACACAATTTGGAAAAAAGATGTCCCATTCTGGCATGACAAAGGCCATGGGGGCAGTGTGGGCCCATTCAGCTGCTCCTAAGACTAAGGGATGAAGAGAGAACTAGGCATGAAGAGACAATTAGGGCAGGATCACAGAACATGCAGCGATCCCTCATTACAATATACAGGGGAAAGGATAACTTACCAGCTATGAGAGAAGGATTAGCAAAGAAGGCGGCAAATGGCGTGAAAACAGCAGACCATTATTACGATTACACCTCAGGATATGAGAAGAACACAGTGCCTTTCAACAAGAAATTGCGCAAGCTAATGTATGGAAGGCAAGTTTCCTTGTTTTTTCTCAACTCATCCCTGAAATAAAGAACCACCTATGAAAAATATGCGTTTACAACTTCCACTTGCCAATCAACGTCCTTCAAAAGGAATGATATGCAGACACATGTCTGAAAAATTATCACTGAAAGGTATTAAATTGTGTCAAGTTACTATGACATCCAAAAATGAAAATGAGCAGTTGAGTCTAATCATCAAAATGATCAAAGATCATACCATCTTCAACACAAATAATAGGGGAGGCATACTAGACAATATTTACAATTTTGTAATCGCAGGCAAAAGTGTGTGCTACACAGCCTTTTGTGAGGCATATAACGATCACTAGGACGTTTCAAAGATGCACTCTAAAAATTTCTAACATTCAAGTTCATCTTCTGCTCTATTTCTCCACACTGGAATGTAAAGAGCTTGGATATGGATGAGCTAGTTCCCCAATGCTGGCTGTGTATATGCATTACAACATCTGTGGACTTTGCGCTCTTGAAATCACATAATTGACAACTATGAATCTCTTGATTTCCTGCAACAACTTGCAATCTGTCACCGATGACTCTGTTGGGATCCTGGGTATGGGAATTTTTGGTAATAAAATCTAGGGCACTATCTTTGGCAACCCAATTATCTGATGATATAAGATTTTCCTTAGGCCTTTTGCACTCAGTACTCTTTACCCCAGTAGTTTGTGCACACCAGCCTAATCCGTGTCCGGTATAAAACCTGTGGGCCTAAAACCACATGGTCAGTTGTAAGAGTTCTACTCAGTTGTTGTCATGTTTCAGTTTGTGTATGATGAATAATAAGCCTCTTCTTATATTGGTCTGACTGCATTTCTTGTGTATTACGAAACCCAACAATTTGTGTACATGTATTACGAAACCCAACAATTCCTTTGTCCAATGTCAGCATCATTGTCTGACTTACTTGGATAACCAGTGTTTATTTTGTCTGGAATAGGTTGACTTTTGAATGCATCACCATCATCTACTTCTGGTCCTTCAGTTGATACTTGATTTGAATCTTCAGGCACAGTTCCATCCGGAGTATAAGTTTCATCCATATCATCATAAGGAGTAGCGTCTCGTGTTGCCATTTCATTCAAATTGATTTTCTTGATGTTTGGTATTGGAGTTGCTACATCACTCTTCTTGTAGAAATACTTGTTGATAGCATCCTCTAAGTGCATCTTCCAGTTATGAGTTTCCATTTGGTTCCGTTGACTTGTACTTCTGTTGCACAATCTACACTTGTATGGGAGTTCACAATTGTGAATTCTGATATATACATCATAATTCTGATATGGATTTTCAGATGAGGTTTAATTTTGAATGTTTTCGAGCAGTAGGTACACTTGAAGAGCCGACTTCTAGCATCTCATTTCAAGTTCATCTTCTGCTCTATTTCTCCACACAGGAATGTAAACATCATAAATACGGATAAGCTAGTTCCCCAATGCTGGCTGTGTATATGCTTTACAATATCTGTGGACTTTGCACTCTTGAAATCACATAATTGACAACTATGCATCTCTTGATTTCCTGCTTCAATTTCCAATCTGTCACCCATGGCTCCTTTGTCAATGTCAGCATCATTGTCTGACTTACTTGGATAACCAGTGTTAATTTTGTCTGGAGTAGGTTGATTATTGAATGCATCACCATCATCTACTTCTGGTCCTTCAGTTGATACTTGATTTGTATCTTCAGGCAGAGCTCCATCCGGAGTGAAAGTTTCATCTATATCATCATAAGGAGTAGCGTCTCGTGTTGCCATTTCATTCAAATTGATCTCCTTGGTGTTTGGCATTGGAATTGCTACAAAAAAAGTGACAAATCCTACAGGCAACATCGGTCGACTAAAGTGTTCATCACAGAGAAGCCAGAGAATGGGGAAGAAGTATGGGTGTGGTATGGACTTTAATTATCATGGATTTTACCAAACCCAGACCAACACCTGTTGTCAGCTTTAAAACCCAATTCATCTTAGGTTAAACAAATTGATTTTAAAGTCCAGTGATTAAAAGAGGATATGGTTCAACTTCAATAAATATCTGCATCTTTTGTTCACAATAAATTTGAAGGAATTTACATGTACTGCTCAGTTAATTTTTATGCATTTTGTTATAAACCTAGCCCTGAATAATCCTTATTTTCTTTAATATTTTGATGTGAGGAATAATGAAGACCCACCAATGGAAAAGAGGTGATATAACAACTTCCCGTTGCCAATCAACGTACGTCCTTCAAAAGGAATGTTGTGCAGACACATGGCTGAAGAAATTGTCACTGAAAGACATTGCATTGTGTCAAGCTGTAATGACAACCAAAAATGAAAATGAGCAGTTGAGTCTCATCATCAAAATGATCAAAGATCATAAAGGAGGCATACTAGACAACATTTACAATTTTGTAATCACAGGCAAAAGTGTGTGCTACACAGCCTTTTGCGAGGCATACAACATCTCTCTGTCATGCTTCAAGAGTGCATTAAAAAAAGAAAAAAAGGCTATGTCAGGAGTAGACATGGCAACAAGGGGAGGAGAAGATCAACCGTCAAGACAGTCAATGAACTCGAAAACAAAACAATTTGCCAATTTCTGGATAAATTGGTACAATACTTAGGAACAATACGAAGGCCTGTTGAAAGCTGGATATTCGTTTGAAGAGGTAAGAAATATATAAAGCTTTGTGTAAAAATCATTCTAAGATATTTCTAAGAATAACAGTACGTCTTGGTAAGATAATACCTGTACTAGATGAGCGTGCAGACACAACTGATGCCCAATTAAGGAATTGTTTCTTAGACAAGTAAGAACAATGGAGGTAATTTTGTCTCCCCCAGTTCACAAATTGCCGCAAAACACCAGTGTATACAAATGTTTAGCTCAACTCATTTGAGTAAAGCACTAATTTAGGAATAATTCAGCACTAATTTAGGAATATCTATATTTTTGCATCAGGTAAAAACAGCTGTTGGTCCATTACCATCATTAGAGAACTCGCGGCATGTCCCACAGCTAGTTGTCCCGCCTTATAAGGATAAACCTAAGAAAACAAAGAAGGCTGCAAGATTCTACTTTGAAGAAATGCAGAAGGCATATACCGAAAAGAGGATGGCAACAACACCAACAAGTGTTTCCAGAAATTCCAGACCCTAGTCAACAGTCCTGTATTCACTATTTATAAATAGCAATATATAAATTCTTGATAGAGAGAAATGGAGGTTGCCATTTTGGCTGGGCGTCAGTATGTCTGGAGAGTTGACCTCTAGCACAGTAGGTGGTCTTCCTGTACTTTTCAATGGTAAGTCGGTTGACTTCAGCAACTAGTCGCTCAAAATATGGGGTGTTTTACCGAATAAAAACCATTATAACATGAATGGCGCTCTGTAAATTTTAAAACGCTTTCGGTAAATTTTCTCTAAAATCAGTTTCTCATAACATATGTAAATTACAGAATCCCCCAATCTTCAGATTTTTGACCCATATCATTTTTGTGAAAATTCATGAATACCGGCATCTTGTATTCCTATTCATTTGTATGGAGTGAATGCTTATCTAGATACTCTTTGGTGATACGATGTTGTGTAATGGCTGCGCCCATGTACCCCATGGTGATATATAAATAGCTATTTATAAATAGTGAATACAGGACTGGTCAAGTCGATGGACTTACATTAAAAGACTATGAACTTTGTGTTAAATCGGTTACGGGTGACATGAAATCTATTAACCAATATTATTTCTTGTACAACTTTTTACACGGCTGTTGGATACAAGTTGCGTATGACAGATTCCAAATTGAAAAACGTAGTAAACAAATTGAAGCAACAAATTTTGATGATTGGGTGGGTACAAAATGCGGTGTCAACAGAACCAAGGCTAGGCAGCTCCGCAATCAATGTTGCGTAAGATAGAGAAGAAAGAAGGCCCATACATGTTTGTTTATTCGAAATTCATGGCACAAATGAAAGATGCCATTGACATTGCAGAAATACCATGGGGGACATGTTTATCTGGACCATTGGGGAGATGGATTTCAACCATCTCTGGTTCTGTCAATACTGCTAGAGAATATGTACTTTTTTCAGCATTGCCCGTATTTGTGGCAATATTTAGCGATGATATAACTTATACATACGTATAAACTGAGGAGAAGTAAATAAGCGCTGTACGATCAGCGCTGACAAAAACACATCTTGTGAATCTAATGTACTGATTCTTGTCAACATCTCTTTCCCTCCAAGCCCTATCACGACACCTGTCAGCACTGCTGATTTGCTGCTTCTATTTCTGCCCTCGACAAAGTTCGCATTGGGCCTAAACTGGAAGAAGAGGCTCCCATATCTCTGCGTTATCTTTTTACAGCCAATGTGTCATTTTTGTTGACAACCAATGTCTTATTTTTATTGACAGCCAATGTGTTATTTTGTAGACAGCCAATGTGTCATTTTGTAGACAGCCAGTGTCTCATTTTGTAGACAGCCAATGTGACATTTTACATAATAAAAGTTTAGATAATAATGTCAGCTTGTGGTGACACATTTTCTGCATCGATCAACTGCCAACATATTTCAAGCACTTTTTCATCTTCCTTCCCCCTTCCTTCATTCTTTGCTCTCCCTTCGCAAATTAACTTGTGTGTTTCTCCCCTTACCTCCCTCCTCCATTGCAAAAGGCTGCTTATGTTACTGGTTGTAATTTGAAGTATCCTTTTTCAATTCTTCCAATTCCACAGGCATACCAGTGGCTATCGTGTTGGTTGTGGGCATAGCTGATATCAAACAGTATCGCAACACGGATCAGGTTTCTTGAAAAAAAAATCTTTTATTGTTTTTGGTTTTTAAAATCAAATACGATTAACATACTGATCATAATTGACCACTTTTGATTTTATATTGTTGTTTTCTTTAGATGTCAAGTAAGTTCCAGAAGCCATCACAATACAAGATGCAATAAGAATTACTGGTAGAAATACCATGGGGGACATGCTTATCAAGACCATTGGGGAGGTGGTTCAGTCAATACCGCCAGAGAATATGTACTGTTTTCAGCATTGCCAGTAATTGCATGCATTGTTGAAAATTAAGCCTAAAGGAAAAGGTTCATACTGTATGGTTAGCGACTTAGTTGATGGATATGGAGGTTTTCTGGCATTAACTGATGAAGAACATGATGCATCTGTTGCTGGCTGCAGGTAAGAATCTTCCCCAAAAAGTGTGGAAGATAATCAAGTATGGTGAAAACTGTGGTGGTTATTGGACTAACGATAAATTCTTGGCTCAAATGAAAGATGCCGTTGACATTGCAGGCACTAAATATTCGTAAGATGAACATGTTGTGATTTGGCAGTTTCACCAAAGCAATGGACATACCAAGATGGATGAAGATACCCTGAATGCCAACAAACTGAACAAAAAAACATGTAGTACACAACCTAAAAAGTTTGTTTTTAAGGATGGAATGCCAAAAAGGGATGAAACAATCCTGAGCCTAACATGCATGAATGATACTTGATAAATACACCAAGGGTCACAGTCAGAAGATCTTCTTCCTGCCAAAGTTTCATTGTGAACTAATTCACATTGAAAGGGTGTGGGGTCAATCCAAAGTCGTGATGAATGATTTCAAGGAACACTTTCCTGAAATCAAGTTTGTCCATTACTTCAATGATGGTTGCAGTGGGCACTGGGCAGTACAAAACTGCAAACATTTTACCAACTTGTGCCACCACAAGAAGGATCTGAATTTGGGATGAAANCNCNCTGAAATTCTGTGGAGTGNC